>NW_006159428.1:2364715-2371357 GCF_000334495.1 Tupaia belangeri chinensis
TTGATTTTGGACTTCTTGGCCTATGAAATTGTGAGAAATGAACTCTGTTGTTTATACATTTCCCTGTCTAAGATATTTTTGTTACAGTAACCCGAATGAACTAAGACAAATATATTGAATTATAAGGATGCCTTGAATTAGAACTTCTACATCTTAATTGACATTTTAGTCTTTTCACTAAATACCAAATTTTAGCAGATTATATAATTTTATTTAGTTATAACTATCCTGCCTTTTCCCAAAAGGCAGATATTTATGTAGCATGGTTAATTAAATAAAACTTTTTGGTGCCATCAAGTGGCGTGGAGTTTAAGGAGGATGGATTCCACATGGCCAGCTTCATGGTATGAGTCCTGGACCTGGTGACTTGAAAACATTCTAGGCACATGTCAGTGTATGCCCCAAATCCTGAGAGGAGAGTGGAATAAAAAGAATTGCAGTGTGGCCATCCCCACTAAGGAGTGATCTCACTTTCCTTCTCTCTCTGTCTCTCTCTAGTGAGTGTGTGCATCCTATAGCAAAACTAAAATAAATAAATAAAACATTTATTTTTGATAGTTTTTCTTTTTTGTAAATAATTATTTTATTTAACTTTATTTACTTATGTATTTATTTACTTTAATTTTACCAGAGAAGGACAGTGTGTGTGTGTGTGTGTGTGTGTGTGTGTGTGTGAGAGAGAGAGAGAGAGAGAGAGAAAGAGAGAGAGAGAAAGTGAGAAAACAAGCCATAAGATCAGGAACTTGAACCAGTCAGTCATGTGGGAATCCAGCGACCCTAACCAAGATGCCACCTGCTGGCCCCTTTGATAGATTTTCTAATAATATTACTTGTTTTTAAAATTGTTAAGTGAGGGACCAGCAGAGGTGTAATGGCTACATCACTGGACTCCCACGTGGTTGACCACAGTTCGAGTCTTGGACCTGCTGGCTTAAAACTCATGCCAGGCACATGTGCATGCATGCCCAAAATCCCGAGAGGAGAATGGAGAAGGAAATCCAGTGCGGCCATCCCTCTGGGGGGTGATTTCTTGCTTTCTGTCTTTCTGTCTCTCTCTGTCTATCTGAATAGTGCATGTGCCCTATAGCAAAAATCTCTCTTACAAAACAATTCATGGGGTCAGCAGGTTGTGTGGTGGTTAAGGGCACTGGATTCCCACATTGTCAATTGTAATTCAAGTCTTGGCAGCTTGCTTTCTCACTCTCTTCCTCACTCTCTCTTTCACTCTGTCCTTCCATGGTCAATTTTTTTTAAAAAAACAAGTAAGTAAATAAAGTTAAATAAAATATTTAAATAAAATAAAAAATTCATAAGTGATATATTGAAAGACTTGTGTCTGCCTTAGGTACAAAATAGATTCTATAATAACAAGACTTCCCTGAGCAGTAAAAAGTGTGATATTTACACCCCCAATTCCTTCCTTTGCCTGCCTAACTTAAGGTACATAATGGGAAAGCCCAAAAGGAGTAACAGAAACAGCTAGAAACACCATGTCTGATAGCTCCAGGTCTGCCTGTCCACCCAAGCAGAGAGGGACAGACGTGCTATGTGCTAATCTTAGACACAAGTGCTAATCTAAGAGACTCTGCACTCTGGGGTAGAAAAGTTGCCCTCTTCAAAGCCACTTTGCCATCTGCTCCTGGCACCATGACCTGGGCACATCGCTCCAGACCACTCTGAGAGACTTGCAGGACATTGGTACCTGAGACTCTGCCCCAAAACACGTCATCTCCATCCCAGCCTCAGACCTGTCCTCAGACCCTTCGTGAGACCTCTATGAGTGGATCAGACCTGCTCCCTTCCTTTGAGAGCAGATGGGTGGGACATCTGGCACCCACGTCTGGCTCTTCACCTTCAGAGACTGTTCCAGGTGATCAGCTAGCATGACTTGTTCTCATCCTATAACCCGTCTATCTTGTTTTACTCAATTTTATGCCATGCAATAAATTCTGACACTGGAAAGAAACAAAGGCATCTGGGGCTTATTCTTGTGTTTGCAACACCTCAGTAGAGATTTGAAAGGGAAGATGTCTACAGTGCATTATTTCAGTGTTCCTAGATGGGCTCTAGAGACACACCTACCTCTCTCATCCACCATCAGGGAGTTAGTTCTTCAGAACTTGGCAAATAGTCTCTCTATGACTCTATTACATACCTACTATAGGTATAAATTGTATGATTTATATAGGTTTAAATATAAGCTATTTCATTTATTTCTCTCTTTATGTAAAACTAATCTTGCAATATGAATAGGCTGGTTCTTCTTAAAGGCTACCAACTGGAATGGAGGGAGAGAAGAGAGACAGCTACCAGGGAGTTCGGAGAAGGTGATTTGAAGACCACGGCCAAGACTGGGATGACGCGGCCATGAGCTGTTGAAGCCAAGGAGTGCCACCAACCAGCAGAAATAGGAACTGCAAAAAAGAATTCTTCCTTTGACCTTCCAGAGGAAATGTGGCCCTGACACCACAGACACTTGACTGCCAGAGCCAGAACCTGAAGAGAAAAGTTTCTGTTGAAGCCATGAAATTTATAATACTTCATCACAGGAACCACAGACAACTGATACATGATGAAACATGAAAATATTGTAGCCTTCCTGGCATTTTGGATCATGTGAGATACTTCTCTTGTCTTTATCTTAAAATTGCATAGATTTTTTACTCAAATACCACCAAACAAATCTTTATTTTAGGTGTCCAGTAATTATGATGATCACAGAAACACAAGTAAGACAGAAGTCCAGCATGCGAAAGGGATAGTGAAAGGATAAGGAAGGAGAGTGTGATCAAAAAAGACATTCAAATAGCTCTCAACCATGATGTCTCAGAAGATTTAAAAGGAGTGGAGTGAGAAAAATGGTTAGAATTCAGTATAAAAACAAAAAGGTAAAGGGACCAGCAGTTAGTGTAATGGCTATGTCACTGGACTTCCATGAAGTCTATCGCAGTTTGAGTCCCGGACCCGGTGACTTAATACTCACACTGGGCGCATGTGTGTGCGTGCCCAAGATCCCGAGAGGAGAATGGAGGAGAAGAGATTGCGGTGTGACCATCCCCCCTGGGGGTGATTTCTCGCTTGCTGTCTCTCTTTCTCTCTGTGTCTGTCTGGCGAGCATACACGCCCTATAGCAAAAACCTCTCCAAAAAATAAGTAAATAAATGAAATTAATAAAATAAAAAAAATTTTAAAAAGGTAAAGAACATGGCATTGAGAGATCTGAATTTAACTTTCAGCTCTAACGTTCAATAATTGTAATGATTTGTGCAATTTGTTAAATCTCTCTATGTATTAGGCTCCTCTTACATTTAACTGTAGTAATGCTGGGCATCTACACTATTGTCTAAAATTTAAAAAGGAAATTAATGTAAAATTGTTAATAAAGCTTCTGATGCCTGCAGAATATTTAGTAAATATTAGCTATTATGACTTTTTATTTTCCTCTTCTTGTATTATACTTATAAATGACTTGAATAAGAAGGATTTTTTTTGTTTTATCTTAGACCTACTCACAGATAAATGCTCATGGAGTAGAATTTAGTACAATAATGTTGTTTTTAAGCATGTTCAAATGACATTTATTTCTAAACTCCACACTAAACATTGATCTGTGGTTATTAATAATAAAACTTTCCAAAACAAGTGTTTGCTTTAATATATATGACACAAATTGAATTACACATCTGTTTGAAATTTGGCAAATCATGTGTAGTTTAAAGAAAAAATGATTTTATTGTTTGCTAAATAAGAACTAAGTATTTGAGGGAATTTATTGAATGGTTATTGGACTCACAAAGAACTGCATATATCAGGACTTTTGTCTTCTAATATTTGTGAATCTCATTCACTTTCTTTAGTTTCTTTTTTTTTTTTTTAAGATTTCTGAAAAAAGCTTGATCCATAGTCCTATTTTTGTAATTTTTGGTCCATTGTGCCTTGATAAACTAAAGAGTTACTTTGTCTATTTTCAATTCATTTTTAATATTTTGTATTTTACCAGATGAGTGCATTGGAAGAATGTTGTAAAACTATGTGAAAAATTACCTTCCTAAATTTTTTTATTTCTTAGAAAGAAAAGAAAAATGGTATGTGTTTGTGTGTGTGTGCGCGTGCGTGTGTGTGTCAGAGATAATTTTTTCCAATTTACTCGAAAATGAACGAAAGCAATTTTAATTATCAGTTCATGGTATATGCTTTTTCGATACAACACTAAAAATGTTATATTGCATAGTTTTACTTTAATGAGAGAGAATTTATATGCATACTTTTTCTCATTTTGTGTTCATAGGGATTACATGAACCAAACACTGTGTATTCAGATAAGGATGTATTTTTTGTTACTTACTTTAAGTTAGTTTTTTCACCTGCAGTTTTTTCAAAAAAACTTGAGTGTTAATTAAGTAAATAGTTACAGTATTGCATAAATGACTAGATTCTAATTACAGACTGCTAGCAATAAATATTACTATCTCTTTAAATGACAATCCAAAATAAGCCAATATTTTAACGCTTTGTTATTTTTATTGCAGTGTTTTTTTTTTTTTTTTTTTTTTTTTTTTTTTGCTTAAAGATGTGTATACTCACAAGAGAGAAATACAGAAAGAGAGAAAGTGAGAAATCAACCTCCGGGGAGATGGCCACACCACAATCTCTTCTCTTCTCTCCTCTTCTTAGGACTTGGTATGCACACACATATGCCTAGAATGTTTTCAGACTGTTGGATCTGGGACTTGAGCCTCAGAGTCCTTCATGTGCCATCCAGTACCCTAACCACCATGCCAACTGCTGGCTCATGTGTTGTTTTGTTTTTGAATTGCCTGTCCTTTCCTGGGGCTGTTTTCCTCTATCTTGTCCCTCCCTCCAGGTCTCCTGAAAGAGATGGGTAGTTGATTATTGTATTGTTTATGGTAACAAGATGCACGAGGTGGCTGTGCATAATGAAAAAGCAATTTCTTAGTTATGCCCTTTTCTCTGGGTTCCAGAATACAGAGGTTGTGCCATCTAGGAAAATATCTTCCAAAATTACCTCAGGTTTTTATAGCCACCTGACATGAGAAGAGAAAATAATGAAGCCACGTATCCTTCTTAAACTCTGGTTTGAAATTTTCAGGTAGAACTCTGCTATCATCCTATAGGCTAGATTGTTGACCCACCTGGTCCTCATTCAATGAATGCTAAAGGGAGGCTGCAAAATATGGTTTCACTGAGCAGTTTCTTCTCCAGATTCGGTTTTGTGAAGGAGAAACAGGAACTCGCCACAACACACCCTTCCAGGATAAAATATCCAGGTATGTGCTTTTCCCAGCACGCGAAACACAGTCCTAATGGATTTTCTTTTCTTTTTGTTTTTTGTAAAGAGATACTTTTGCTATAGGGCATGTGTGCTCGCTGGAAAGACAGAGAGAGACAGAGACAGAAAGTGAGAAATCACCTCCCAGAGGGGATGACCACGTTACAATCCTTCTCCAATCTCCTCTCAGGATTTTGGGCACACACGCACATATGCGCAGTGTGAGTTTAAGCCACCGGGTCTGGGACTCGAACTGCGGTCGACTTTGTGCCAGTTCAGCAATGTACTCATCATACCATCTGCTGTTCCCCATAATGGATTTTCTATTTTTTTAAATTCTTTTTATACATTCAATCACTGTATATTATTACAGTATCCAAAATGAATTTTTCCAGCATGAGTTGACTGCATATTAGTCCAGTTAAAGATATTTTTACTCTCCTTACTCCTACTCTACCTACTGATATTTCAGTCACAATTTTAAGGCTATTGGATCATTGGAAAAGTTGAGATGCATTTTTGTATAGAAAAACAGAAAAACACATCACACCTTTCCAACAACCCAGTATTTCCCTTTCATGTTTAAGTTTTTATTTTCAGATAATTGTAGATTCACATGTTCATGTAAGAATCCACGCAGACAATAGAGTCCATGATTCCTTTATCCAATTATCCTCAATGGTAACATCGCACAAAGTACACAGCCAAGATTCGACACTGATATAGTCAACATGCAGAAAATTGCCATCATCACAAGTTTTCTTTATGTTAGACTTCTTAAATGCACCTCTTTTCCTACTTCTCCACTTCCTCCTTAACTTCTGGTAACCACGAATCTCTTCCTCATAGCTATAATGCACATATTAAGGACGATGTATAAATTAACTCACACAATATGTTACCTTTTGGGATACATTATTTTTCCACTTGGCATAGTTTTTTGGACATCTATGCAGGCGTTTGTATGTATGTTTTTTTGTTTTGTTTTGTTTTGTTTTGTTTTAATTGCAGAAGGCACAGACATTCTCCAGTGAGAGAGAAAAAAGAGAGCATGCCCCATTGGGGCCAGTCACATTGCAATCCCTCAACTTTTTACTCTATTTGTCCATCCAGTGAAGATCTGGGACATGCACACACATGACCCTGTATGTTTTCTAGCCACAGGGGCCAGGATTTGAATCATCGTTAGACATGTGGAATCCAGCTCCCTGTCATAGTGCTCAACCAATGTAATACGGGGCTGGCCTCCAGAGTTTACGCATCTTAATTGCTGAGTGATGTTTGATGGTGTGTATATGTGTGTGTGTATAAACATATATGTGTGTGTGTATAAACACCATCAAATATACACA
>NW_006159428.1:2371388-2465066 GCF_000334495.1 Tupaia belangeri chinensis
TATATATGGTAATAATTGCTGCCAAGGATGTGGAGTATCAGAAGCCTGCTCAGAACCTTGTTTAGTAATGATGAAAACAAAAACAAACAAACAAAACAAAGATACATCCACTTTGAAACACAGTCTGGCAGCTTCTTATCAAGCAAAGCACAATGTCACTATCTGATCAAACAATCATTCCCCTACATGTTTAGCAAACCACTTTAAAAAGTTGTGTCCTCACAAAATCCTGCATACATAGATAGATAGATAGATAGATAGATAGATAGATAGATAGGATAGATAGTAGTTTTACTTATAATCATGAAAAGTCAGAAGATCTCTTAAAGTAAGTGAATAGATAAACTGTGTATAGCAATACAATAGAATATTATTGTGAGATGAAAAGGAACAATTTATAAATCTATGCAAAGACCTGAATGAATCTAAATGCATGTCGTTAAGTGAAAGACACCAGTCTGGAAAGGCTGCACGTAGTATGACTCCTTGTTTAGGACATTCTGATTGTGCAAAACCCCGGAGATGGTCCCTGGTGCGCAGTGGGTAGAAGGCTTTAATGTGTGAAGCACAGGGGATTTTTTTAGTGTAGAAACTATTTGGTAAGATATAATACTGGTTGTGGCTCTGCTCCTCCCATCCAGGCAGAAGAAGCCACGGGCCTTCAGGAGAAGGTTCCACTTGGCGACAGTGAACTAGATTTTTCTTTAGTGATTCAATAACATGTGGGGGTAAAGTGTCATAGAAAGGATTCAGTCTCCAACAAAGGAGCTAGCGGTAGGGAGCCCCTCCCCCCTGCACTCCCAGCCTTTTCTCTCTGTCTCTCGGTTCCTGTTTCTCCCTGCTTCTGTCTTCCCTTTTTTTTATAATTTTTCCTTTTTACCCTTTTTTTAAAAAGGCAGTTTTTTTCTGGCTCTTAGCTGCACCTTTTTTCTTGTTAATTTTTGCTCTGCTCCTCCCATCCAGGCAGAAGAAGCCACGGGCCTTCAGGAGAAGGTTCCACTTGGCGACAGTGAACTAGATTTTTCTTTAGTGATTCAATAAAATGTGGGGGAAAAACGGTATAGAAAGCAAACATAGATACCAGAGACAGTGTGGGAGGAGAGCGGGAGGTGGCAGAGGGTAAGAGATAGGGAACCAAGGATGGAGGGAAAAAGCAAAACATAAAGAAAACAAGAAATAGAAGATCATTTGCTGAGAATAGCAAGTTTGTTGATGTACTCGATTGAGACAATATACAATGTACTCTGGATGGAAAATCTCATTTTGTATGCTGTAATGATGTACAGTGAATGAATGCAAATAAATAAATTGGAAAAATAAAATAAAAACGAAAAAAAGATATAATACTGGTTGTTACACGATATGCATTTATCAAAACCCTTAGAGTTTTAGAGCACAGAGAACTTTAAAGTATACTAATTAATTGCACAACAACAACAAGAAAATTCAGGAGGATGGAGAATCCTAGAATGAAAAGTAGGATATGACAACTTAATTGTTTTACAAATGCATGAAATAATCTCAGCTGGGGGGAGGAGTCTCAGTAACTGAAAATAAGATGCGTCTATAAGACTAAACACAAAGGAACCATATATAAACACCGGTGTTAATGTTGGTTGGAGTGTAGGTATGGGGTGATGACTTTGAAATCACTATGCATGTATGTTGGAATTGAACCATTAATTAAATAAGTGGCAGATGGTGGCCCAGGTTTCTTTTAGTAGAATTTATGCATCAATGAGAGGCAAAGGCTAGAATGACTCATGTAGTGACCAATTAGAGTTGGAGACAATAGTACGACTCATGTTTAACTATATAGGTACAGGTTGAAACACATAGAATGTATTTATAGATAAATCTGTATGTATAGGTTAGAGTACACTCATGTATTTCTCATTCTGTCTACTGACCGGGCTTAGAAGTACCAAAGTTAACAAAAACCTGGTGGCAATATGCACATGAAGTATCCACAAATATATATATACTGTGTGTGTGCGTGTGTGTGTGTGTGTGTGTATTTATTTATTTATATAGTTGTCAAGAAAGGCATGACATAGTTTTGCATAGAAAAATATGTCATGACTTCCCCAATGACCTAATATATGTACACTATGTGTGTATACATATGCGTGTGTGTGTGTATGAGACATAGATACATTTATATATAAATATAAACTTATAGACACACATACATATACAAAATATATAGGACTTGTAGAATATATGTACGTGTAGTATGCATATTATATTACTTATTATATATTTCTCAATGTATTTTTAATGTTCTTCAGAAGAGCAAACAAACAAACAAAACAGGGATGTGTGGAAAAATGGCTAATTCCAGACTGCAGCTGAAAATATGCAAAATGTCCCCACATCATCTATATTAGCAAAAATATATGAAAGTCCTCTAAAAACAAACAAAAATCTTTACAGTAATGGAGATATTTCAGAGGGACCCAGGAGCCAATAGCAAGAGCTCCCACAGTTCAACTGAAACAGCTTGAGTAACAAAGTAAATAAAATGCCATTAAGTTATAAGCCATACTATAACATAAATATTTATAAGTCCATTTGTATAAATAAATGATTAAATGAATAAATAAGACAAATGTGGAAAAATTCTGAAGAATTCATGTAGGTTCTCTGCCCTCAAGGAGGTTTCCCATATTTCTTTACTCCTAAAATCTGGGCTGCTTTCCAAAGAGTATGGCATGGCATTAAAGGGAAGAATGAAAGTAATCTTACAGTGGAGAAATGGACAAGCATTACCTGAGCCAGGTGATCAACATGACCGAAATGCAATAGTGATGTGTTCTATTACCATATGTTCTTTTGCTCTGATGTGATGGAATAGCAATTTATCTCTGTGGCTTTTCTTCCCTAAGCCCATAAGCTCAGATCTATAAGGAAAAAGAAAAAGCTTAGACAAATTCTAACTGAGAGAAATTCAATAAAATACCTGACCAATGCATTTCAGAACTCTCAGGATCATCCAAAGAGTCTGTGAAACTACTAACTGCCAAGTGGAGTCTTAGGAGATCCTACAACTAAATGTGCCGTGATCTCCTGGATGGGATCCTGGGAAAAAAAACATTCGGTCAGACCACAGAGATCTTTTATCAACTTTTTCTTTTTTTTTTTGGAGAGATTTTTGCTATAGGGCGCATGTGATCGCCAGACAGACAGAGAGAGACATAGAGACAGAAAGCGAGAAATCAACCCCCAAAGGGGATGGTAACGCCGCAATCCCTTCTCCTCCATTCTCCCCTCGGGATCCTGGGCACGTACGCACACGTGCCCGGCGTGAGTTCTAAGCCACCGGGTGCGGGACGCGAACCCGTCGACTATGTGGGAGTCCAGCGACATAGCCATTATGCTAACTGCTGGTTCCCGATCTTTTATCAACTTTAACTGTTGTGTCAATATTGGTTCATTAGTTATGACAAACGTATCATACTAATGTAAGACTTTCATAATAGGAAAAACAAGGTTGGGTTTTGTTGAACTCTACACTTTTTTACAGCTTTTATTTAAATCTAAAACTATTCTAAAATTTCTTTTACAGAACCTGAAAATTGTGTTTCACTCTAATTAGTTCTGAGTGGCATTGTCTGGGAAATCGTAGCTGGTTTACACTGAAGCTGCTTTCGGATGAACAATGGGACTTCTTTTAATCAAATGCCCACAGACGAGTGATTCATATTGCCTTATCTTGAGAAGTAGTTTTAAATGATTAATTAAGACAAGGATTATAAACTCCTCCTTTCTGAGTTTTAATTTCTCTTGACTTCTCTGCTTCGGGGAATCGTAGTGAATTTCTTCTTTGGTGTTTATTTGTCTCATAAGTAATAGATTAAGCTTTTCATTTTCTTATTTATTTATTAAATTCTGGCTCTGCTTATCTTTGTTTTATCCTTTCAGATCCCCTCATCATTTCATTACATCAACCATTACTTATTCTTATGCAATACAACAAGGGCACAATGTGCTCATATTTTGAGCATTACCATATATATATATAACCCTGTAGTTACAATATGCCTCTTCTTTATCAGCTTTAAATATAAAAAAAAAAATCATTTAAGATAGAAAACGTCAGTTGGAGTGGCTTCTTCAATGATCACAATGTTCATGTTTCTTCACTTAATACTTGGTACTATATTTTATAAAACTCTACTTAAAAATCCCAGTTAGTCCAAATGAACCCAGTTCAGTGTGGGACTAGCATCATTTTTTTTAAAGAGGTATTTGCCTTAAGGTGAATGCACTTGTCAGAGAGAAAGAGAAAGACAGGTACAGTGAGAAGGAAAGTGAGAAATCAACCCTACACACACACACCGGCGGGGATAGCCATGTCACAATCCCTTCTCCTGAAGCTTTGGGGACACACGCACATGTGCCTGGTATGAGTTTTGGCCACCAGGCCTGAGACGCGCGCCACGGTCAGCCATGTGAGAGTCCAGCAACACAATCACTAAGCTATCAGATGGCCCCAACATCATGTTTTATTTTATTTTATCTAATTTTAATTAGATATGACTCACCACTTAAACCTTCTGGTAAGTGGTGGCTATCTCTCTTGGAAAATATCCTTGGGTCCTACTTATCCTTGAGGCATTTCAAGATTAGAACATTTATGAGTCCTTTAGTAATGATCAATAACTCGGTTTCAATCTACATGCTATTAGAAAAAGTATGACCTTAGGTAAAATTGTGTCATAAGCTATTTATGTTAATAGTACCCTTTTTATCTATGCATAAATTTCAAAGTGGTTCCAGGTGTAAGTTTTAAAGAAAGATAAAATAAGTCTTAACCACCAGCCAGACCCTCTGTGGGTCTCAGAGCCAGGGAGGAAGGAGCAAGGTCACAGAATTTTTCCCACATGCTCCAGCAAGGACTTGCACAGCTCCCTTTATAGGCATCTGGGATGTTGAGGTGGATCTTCCACCACTGGCCAGGCCCTCTGTGGGTCCCAGAGGCTGGGAGGAACAGGTATGTTAGTCCTACGAATCATATGAGAAGCACGACCTTGCCTAGCACCTTAAGGTCAGCCTCCTCAAATTAGTACTAGGTCATATCAAAATTTTAAAAAATTGGAACAAGAGGGAAACTGATATGAAACTAGAGTATACCACAGAGAAATGCACAAGCATACAGCCCCAGAAACCTACCCCTAATTGGTAGAGAAAAGCAAATGCCTCACCAAATACCTAGAAGAAAAAGAATCTCAAGAAATAGGAGAAAATCAGGAAGTATAACCCCTTCAAAAGAACACAGCAATAGCTCACCAACTATATAAACACACACACACACACACTCACAAGAAATCACAGAAGTGATCCTCTCAATGGCACCCCATAGTCAAATTGGTGGAAATCAAATACAAAGATTTAAAGAGTGAGGCACCAACTTACATCCAAAGGCTATGCAATCAGGCTAATGTCAGATCTCTCAACTGAAGCAATGCCGACAAGGGAAGAATGAGAAGACATATTCAAAACTCTAAAAAAAAATTTTTAAAAATATTCTAACCAAGAATACTATACTTGGCAAGAGGTAAGGAATCAAGGAAAAAAAATAAGCAAAATATGCATTAGATTCAAAACTGGAAAATTATCAGTTGATGATAATGTTTATGTTAATGTCTATGACTGAACCGATATGCAGTACATATATGCAAGGAAGATATATCTTGAATGCTGTGGAAATGTACAGTGATTAACTGTAAAAAAGTAAGAAAATTTAAAAAAGAAAAATAGAAAAATAAATTCAGATCCCTAGCTCTCAGAGTCTTTGAGTAAAGCATGTTAGAATGGTGACTGGCAAAAGATTTTTTGCCCATCTCAAGACAAACAAAAAAAGGAAAAAAATAGACTTGATAATACAAATTGTATTAGATATGAGCAATTGGTTGTGTATTGTCAGTAGAAATAGAAATCAGTCAAAACTCGAAAATTTATGACATAAAATACATTGTCAACTTTGAAAAAAAAGAAAGATAAAATGAGGCTCAAATTCTGGCTATACCAAAATAAGTATTGAATACAATGCTTTTTTGTGAATTTCACTGCTTTGTTTCTCAAATTTCTAAATATAAAATAGGAATCATCATTTTAACCTAATAGATAGTCTGGTGAACATTCAATTAGCTAATTTTTGTAAAGTGTCAGGAGAGTGCTCCTGTATTTCAGACACTCAAAAATAGCTACTGTTTTAGCCACAACATAATTCCACATAGAAGCTCTGATCAAATATCCTCCTATGGGCCAGTTGCTTGGTGATTAAGATAACTGGATCCCCATGGCTGACTATAAAGTTTGAGACCTGGATCCAGCAGCTTGAAAAACATGCTGGCTGTGTGTGCATGCTCAAAATCCCTAAAGGAGAATGGAGAAGAAGGGTTTGTGGCATGGCTGCCCACTGGGCAGGGTGTGGGGGGGGAGGTGATTCCATCTCTGTCCGGTGAGCGCACACACCCCTAGCATATTTTTTAAAAAAGAAAACTAAATATCCTACTATGTAATTATAGGCTACTCACACTCTCATATTCTTTCACGTGTTTCTATGAGAAATACAGTTCAGTCTAAAACTTCAGTAACAAGTTCCGTAGGTGAAGCAAGACTGAAGGTAAAGGGCTCCTGCATTCTGGACTCCATCTGTGACTTAGATTCAGAGAATAAAACTGGAGCTAGCTGCGGTGGAATTCACAGAGCACACAGGTGTGTTTAGACTGGTCGATGATACTTTACCTGTATTGTAATTCAGATATCCTGGGACAGACTCAGCAGCCTGCAACACCTCTTTGGGAGAGTACAGGAGGTAGAAGTAGAGTCATATTTGTCTAACATCAGACTAGCTTCAACCAAGAAAAGAAAAAACTGGAAAAAAAATATAGAAATTATAGTTCCAAAATAATATTAAGTCAGTTTTGGATAATAGGCAATAGTGTTCTTATTCAAAAATACTTTATTTCACTTGAACTCATTTGGAATAGTTAGTCACATTAATATTTTACTTTGATCAGATATTATAAACTAAGTTTTAATGTCCAACTCTAACTTTCAGCCCTTCAGTGATCTTTGTCTACATGTATAAGCTACATATATGTATGCATACACATTTTATATACACACACACACACATATTAGTTTGGCAGAAGGAATATATGCTTGCCAGAGACAGAAAAATAGAGAGATGGGAAGAAAGCACCACCCCCAGTGAGAGTGTAGTCATGCTGCAATCCCTTCTCTCTTTCTCCACCCTGCCGAGATTCTGAGCACACAAACACACATACATACACACACAGAAGATGGGCCAGAACTTGAACCTCAGTTAAACATGTGGAATATGGGGCCGGCCCAGCAATATATATATATGTATATACATACATACATATATAAAATTACTGTTTATGTTTGTCCTTATTTTTTTGCCTCAGTTTTTGTGTGCTTGATAAATATTTTTTAATGAATTCTTATGAAGCTTTCTCCTTTTTTAATCTACTCAAACTATTTAGTTTCATTTCATTTTTATGTTTTGAAAGATTTACTGGAAGTCTGAATTTTCTATTCACTGTATACTTTGTTAACTGTTGCTATATCCCTTGTCCTCAGTCATTAACAGTTAAATTCACTAAAACTAGATCCTTATTTAAGTAACATTTCTCAGAGGATAGTCATTTTTAAGCATTTTGCCTGCCTGAAGCCCTTTACCATCTGAAAATGTCCCAGATTGTTTTCAGCGCTCACTCCACGTTGTCACACTCCTTGACCTCCTAAATTAGTCTTTTGTGTGCTGTGTGGTGTTGAAAGTGCTTTCAAACCTGCTGTAGATTAGTCCTCTGATTTTGCCTGCTGACTCTTTGTGCTCTGTCTTCAAAAATTGTCAGATTTATTAGGCACTGCTCCTGCCTTTTTGTGATTTCAAGCTGTGACTATATTTAATCAACTCTTTTCTTATTAAGAGCTCTGTGAGAGTGGCTATAATTGGCATTTCTAAAATTCCTTCCTTCAGAAATTCTTTTAGATTTTATAAGACTGGTCAAGAATAAATGTGTTACAGCAAAATGTCTCTAGACTTTGCCTTTGCTGGTGAAGGCGGGGATCTTGCACAGAAAAAACTGAAGTGAGAAATATGGCCTTAGTGCTAGTGATAGCTTACAATTGTACCCTGGCCCTGAAATAGCAAAAAGATTCCGAAATACATAGAATAGACTTAGAATGTTAGAAGAAACAATTGAGTATGTATTCCAAGTATGTATATATTCAGCAATATTTATATTCTAGACCCATTTCCTTATCTCATCACATTTTTTAAAGAATTATTTTATTTAACTTTATATATTTACTTCATTTTAATAAGAGAGGGACAGAGCAATAGAGAAAGAAAGCGAGGAAGCAAGCTTCCAGGTCAGGGACACAAACCATGGTTGGCCAAGTGGGAGTCCAGTGCCCTTGACCACCACGCCACCTGCCAGCCCCTTGCATCACATTTTAAATAGCATATTCTAGATACTAATTTGTGAAAACAAAGGAAAAAAGTTATCCTACTCCTTATTCCTCTTTAATCAAGGTCTGCATTTGGAGGACAAAGATAACTTTTGAGTTATTTCTCTTGGATACTGTCATTTAAAGTGATGATGAATTGTTACTATTGTGGAATATTTTTAGAAAAGTGAGGCCTGATTATAGAATTATTTTCTGTGATTTTTTTTGGGTGGAAGAGATTTTTGCTATAGGGCACATGCACTAGCCAGAGAGACAGAGAGACAGAAAGTGAGAAAGTGAGAGATCACCCTCTGGGTGGATGGCCACGCCACAATCCCTTTTCCTCCTTTCTCCTCTTGGGATCTTGGGCGCGCACGCACACACACACACACACACACACACACACATGCAACTGGCATGAGTTTAAGCCACCAGGTCTGGGACTCGAATCATGGTCAGCTACATGAGAGCCCAGCGACATAGCCTTTATGCCAACTGCTGGTCCCAGAGCTTTTTCTATGATTATATAGCAAAAAATAAAAATATTTTTAATGTCTAAAATAAACTCAATACTTCAAAAACTGCTTACACTGTAAATGCATGTCACCAATGATTCATGACTGCTGGGGCTTTAGAAAATGAGTTTGGCAGTGGTCTCAATTTATATCTATAAAGAACTTCCAACAAGAATTATACTGACGATAGAATTTTCAGTGATTTGTTTAATTTAGTGATAAGACAAGAAGTTATTCCTGGCTTTGTGTCCTAATTAGTTCCTCTTTTGTGACAGCATAAAATACTTTAATAATGATACTGTGGAAGTTATTTATTTTTTTAATCAACTCTTGAAATGATGTATGGCATTATTTAAAAATAGTGATGGTATAGGCCAGCAGGTGGCATCATGGTTAAGGCAGCAGGATTCCACATGGCCAACCTTGCAGTTTAAATCAAGGGCCCTGTGGTTTGAGAATCATGCTGGGCTCCTTGTGCCCAAAATCCTGAGAGGAGAATGGAAGAGAAGGTCATCCTCCCTAGGGGAGATTTTTCTTTCTCCAGTGAGCTCAGGAGCCCTATAGCAAACTTGAAAAAAAAAAAAAAATGATGTGTAGGAGCCTCAGGCATTTCAACAGCTCAGAACATGCCTACCTTAGCACAGCTTTCTGCAGACACCTGGACTAGAAGTGGGTTTTTCGTCTAGTCCCTTACACTAGGAAAGTTTTTGTGTGCTATATTCTTCTATTGCTCTTAACAGAGGAAAGAAAAGGCATACCTTAGGAAAAGAATGTTATGTGGAAAAATGAAGGAGGAATTAGGAATTTACATCCTGTCTTATTGGGCAGAGAATTAGTGACCTCCTTTTCTTTTCCTCCTCAGTCCACAGGGCAAGGAACTGTGTTCTGCCATTAACGTTAATGAGCCTCCAGATGGGTCCAGCCCAGCTGACATTTAGACTGGTCTTGATATACCTGAAGAGGACTGATCCATCTGATCCTACTCAGACTTCTCATCTCCAGAACTGGATCAGAATAATGGGTGTTTTGGGACCAGCAGTTAGTGTAATGGCTATGTCTCTGGACTCCCATGTAGTCGACCAGACCCGGTGGCTTAAAACTCAGGCCAGGCATGTGTGCATGCGTGCCCAAGATCCTGAGAACAGAGGAGAAGGGATTGCAGCATGGCCATCGCCCCTGGGAATTCTTGCTTTCTGTCTCTCTCTGTCTGTCTGGCGAGTACACGCGCCCTACAGCAAAAACCTCTCAAAAAAAAAAAAGAAAGAAAAAAAATAACGGGTATTTTCTAAGCAAGGGAGTATGTGGTAATTTGCTACACATCAATAGAAAACATACACATGCATATAAGTGATGTCTCTTAGCTCTTAACTTTGACAGTTAAATTTATACAGTTTTCTCAAATGACATTTCACAGTTATTGCCAACACCTCCTCCCTCACTCCCTCACTTGTGTACTTTGCTGAGTTGAGAGAGTCCTTGATATCTCTGAAGTACTCTCCCATTGGGAAAAGAAACTGATAGGGTATGCTCTCAGAAACTGTAGTAAACACTGGTTGTTTCTTAAATGCTTATAATAAGCTTAGAATCTGGGAAATTGCTCTTTAACTTGATGGGATATTTTTTATCCCTTTGGATAAGATACTAATTTGCATCTGTTTGAAACTCTTCAATTCAGATCATAAATGCTCATTATACTACTTCTTCATTGTTAGCATGATCAAACCTTATGCATGCGTATTTTAGCACCTCTTAAAATTGCTACATTCCTTTGAACAAACTAAGTACTGGAGAAAATGAAGACTGTATTTCCCCGAATCTTGTTTTCAGAGATGGATGCACTCTTCAACAGCAAATCCTTAACAAGCTGAATGATTTCAAAGGCCATGTTGATGAAAAAAGAAAAAAAAATTATCAGCCAGTATAATGTGAATGCAATCCTTTGTAAATTTGAGTATAATATCTGAATGAGTATCATCTCCTAGTTAGAATTAAGGAAGAATTTACATAACAAAAACAAAACTTATTATAAAGAGTAGTGGTACATAGTTATTTTTTTAATGTCAAGAATAAATGCATTCAGCTGTATAACATCAAAAGACTCTAGAATGTCAAGAACAAAATTTGGGAGGCAGTAAGAAATTGTTTAAATGTGACCCATCTAGCTAATTCAGAGTTTGTATAGATTTACAATAAATAGCTCCACCGATAAAATCTATCATATAGGTGTCATGGTTTTGAAATGTTGAAGATTATTCAGTTCAAATGTAAAGGTAAGGATCTAGATATTAGGTTACCCCATAATTAAAAGTTTTACAAGTCATGATCGGTTAAACATGAGTCAATCAATAAAAATCTTCATCTTCATACATCATGAATATATTTATTTTCCAAATAAGAGTTAATTGGTTGTAGCTTATTTGTTTTTCCCTTTCTGTAGTATTTTAAAAAATAGTTGGTAAACCAATGTGAAGGAGGATGAAAATATATTTGAGAAAACAATAATTATAATTTTTAAAATTTATTTTATATTATTCATTAGTATCTCATCTTACAGAGGAGGATTGCAAAGCTTGCTAGATTATAACCTGTCCTTGCTTTACGGAGCTAGTTATAGAGCCAGTATTCAAATTCAGATCTTCGAAATTCTTGTCTTAGGACTTAGATAATTGCTTTAAGTAAAATTACTTAAGCATTTCAGATAAAATTGCTAAGGAAAGATAGTCTCATTATCTTGTAGTTAAAGAAGCCGAATCCTAATGGCCAACCATAGTTCAAATCCTTGCCCCTGCAATCTGAAAAACATACCAGGTACATATGTGTGCATACTCAAAATACCAAAAGGAGGGAGAAACACAGAAGAGATTATGATGTGACCATGCCCCATTGAGGGGTGTCCTCTCCCTCTTGCTGTCTTTCTGTCTATCGCTCCCTCTAGTAAGTGTGCACACCCTCTGACAATTAAAAAATAAATTCCTATTGGATATTTTAAAAGTACTTATTTATTTAATTATTTTGAGAGAGAGAGAAAAAAAAATGACAGAGACACAGCACCCTCAATGGAGTCTTTACACAGAGATCAACTCCCAGTGTTGGCCAGTCCAGGTAATGGGCACATGTGTATACCGAGTATGATCAGGGAAAATTTGGAAGGTTATCCCAGAACCATTCACACATGGGTCACTCAGGATATGAACTTTTCTGACAATTTTGGTCACTCATTACATTTTTCATCTTTGTGTTGTTTTCTCTATATTTTCACCTTAATAAACATCAATTCATGTTAGAACCATCAGTCTTAGGGGGTTTTTTTGAATTTTTTTATTTGTTCTCTTAATTTTCCATCAGTCATTTTGAATGACTATACTTATAAAAGTGTCCAGGATTTTTTGTGACCTTTAGTTTATAAAGTTTGGGGAAATCATTTCAAGATTTGTAATATAAAGATCTTAACTTCAAAATAAGTTCCAGGGCCAACCAGTGGTGTGGTGATTAAGGCAACTGGATCCCACATGGTCAATTCCATGGTTCAAGTCCTAGACCTGGTGGCTTGAAAAACACTCCAGGTAACTGTGTGTGCATGCCCAAGATCCCAAGAAGAGAACTGAGGAGAAGGGATTGCAGCCATACTCCTTAGGAGAGGGTGATTTCTCACTTTCCCTGTCTCTTGTCTCTCTCCAGTGAGTGTATGAGACCTATACAAATTAAATAACAATACAATAGTAATAATAAGGTACAAAGTAAATATGTATATCAAGGAAAGAGAAAACAAGTTGCATTTTTTTATAAATGTTAGTCTATAGAAATTCAAAATTGAGGAAATGAAGCATTTTAATTCACTGCTCATGTCTGTAATACTTCATCCTTACGTTAATTGACTATGTGTTCAATGATTTATCTCTTTATATGCCAACAATATTAAGTATGGTTTTGGGGGCCAGCATTTGGCATAATGGCTATGTCACTGAACTCCCACATAGTTGACCACTGTTCAAGTGCCAGACCCAGTGGCTTAAACTCACACCTGGCACGTGTGCGTGTGTGCATGCGTGCCCAAGATCCCAAGAGGAGAGTGGAGGACAAGGGATTGTGGCGTGTCCATCTCCTTTGGGGGGATGATTTCTCGTTTCTGTCTCTCTGTCTCTCTCTTTCTGGTGAGCGCACATGCCCTACTGGAAAAATCTCTAAAAAAATATATTAAGTATGGTTTTCTACAGGGCATATAGGAAGATCATTTAAGTTCTCTTGATTTACGGGAATTTGTTTTAATCATAGATAGTAGTAAGTTAACACTATAAAAAAGTGACTTTGACTATCATAAAAATAACTGAAACCAGTATGGTAATACTTTACTATTAATCCCAGACTCTATTTGTATTTCATCAGGTTTTTTTTTCACTAATGTTGTTTTTCTATCCTAGGATTCAATCTGGGGTACCACAGTTCATTCAGTCCTACTTTAATTTATGGAGAAAATTTGGAGCTAGAGAGTCAAAATTTTATGTATGAGGGTCATGCTATTTATGGATCTTTTCCATTTATACCATTTCTTTACATACTAAACCATTATATAAGGTCCAACTCATATGGCACTAATTCAGTAAAATCTCTCCTTTGTTCACCAAGGACAGCTCACCACATTCTTAGTTGTGATCTCTTGGTAGTATGCGTGTGCTGAGAGCACACCAGTCACCACACTACCAGAACCATTCATGTTACTTGAATTATTTTGAGACTAAGCTTCTTGAGGAAATCTTTTTTTGTTCTCGTCTTTTAATTCCAAGTGTTTAGTATAGTGAAGAGTAAGTTATAGATATTTGATAAAATGTTTGTTGAATTGAAATAACTTGGCTTTGTATGGGACAGTTACTTACGTTTGCATATCAACCTCCTTGACAACAAAAAGTAAAGCCGTGATTCTGTTTTTATATAAAAGTAATTTTTGGTTTATTCCTCCTTCTATTTTCTTGTTTTTTTCCTTTTTCTCTAACCTGTTAATGTCCATTTAGCCTCAGAAGATTTATTTTGCCAGGGTCTATATGTGATCAGGATGGTAGCAAGCAAGTACAAATAGGGCATTTCCATTCTTATGTACAACTCACAATTTTTTCTGCAAGTTTTGAACTTTAGAATCTAATTATAAAGTAACCCTACACTAAGGTGTTGTATTCTTAAACATTGACAAGCACATTTTCAAAGTAATTTCTTATTTTCTCTGCATAATAAGATTAGTTATGGATAGTAACTCAGTATACTTTTTTTAGGATGATTACATTTATGAAATTGAAGAAACTCTGAACTCATGAGCCCACATCTTTCCCTTCAATCCAAAAGTACCTAAAACAATCAAGAGAGAAATTTACTATTGCAGTAATTCATCTTGGCTCTATTATTTGTTACTGTAGAAGGTGGCTAATAGGTTATGACTTGGAATCAGCAGGTGATGGTGGTTGAGGCACTGTACTCCCATGGCCAGCCGTGGTTCAAGTCCCAAACCTGGTGGCTTGCTTTTTCACTGCCTCCATTCCTAGTCTTCCTCTGGTGATCACATGTTAAATTAAATAATAATAATAATAAAATTAAATAAATATAGGTCATGAATTAAGGTCTATTCAATTTTTTTAAATAATTATTAATTTAATTTTATTCATCATCATCATTATTATTATTATTATTTAATTTGCTATAGGGCACATGCACTTACCAGAGAGAGACAGGAAGAGAGAGAGAAAGTGAGAAAGCAAGCAGCCAGGTCCAGGACTCAAACCATGGTTGGCCATGTGGGAGCCCGGTGCCTCACATATCACACCACCTGCTGACCTAGTTTTTTCAATTTTATTAGTAGTTTCTTAAAGTTTTAATAAGGTGGACATAGCTTTAAATATTTTTCTTTTAATTGTTAATTATTTATCAAGGTATAACTTCTAAGAGAGATATGGAAAACATTTTAAAGTCCTTTAAGTATTATCTGTCACAGATATTCTTCACAAAAATTCTTCCCTTGGAAATAACACAATTTACATGTTGAATAATGTAATACTTCTGATATCACAGTCAAATGGGTAACTGCCTTAAGGTATAAAGAAGAATTTTACCCACATCTTGAAGATGTATGCTCTATCAATAATATTAAATCAAGAAGAAATAATGCTTACATGCTATATCTAGCAACTCAGTCACCTTCCTCTTTTGAGTCTTCATAATTATACTTACATGTGGGAGACAATTTGATGTTTCTATTGTACAGATTGTGTATCATATTCATCTCCTCATCCATTTATCCTGACACTGTGCTGGAGATATTCAAAGACCTCTCTTCAATGTATCTTAAAATATTGAATAACATAGTGTTAACTAGGGTAACACCAGAACTTATTCTTTATAGCTAATTGTATACTTGTACCCATTGGCTACCCTCTCTCTGCCCTCCCCAGTAACCACTGGTAACAAGTATTCTTCTCTTTACTTGAATGAGATTAATATTTCTTGGAGTTCACATTTGAAGGAAATCATGCAATGTTTGTCTTTCTGTTTCTGACTTGTTTTACTTTACATAATGCCCTCCAGTCTCATCCATGTTGAATACATTATAGGATTCTTTCTTTTTTTAAATTTATAAGTGAAATTTCATTGTATAAATGGACTACATTTTCTTCAATTCCTCCTTTCTTGACCATTTAGGTGGATCCTGGTCTGGGCTATTATGAATAGTGATGCAATAAACCTAAGAGTGTGGATATTTCTCTGATGTACTGACTTAATTTCACAGGAGTGGGATTACTGGATCATAAGGTATTTCTGTTTTTAATTTTTTGAGGAGCCTTTATACCGTTTTCCATAATATTGGACTAGTTCATATTCTTATCAACAGTGTAAAGGGGTTTCCTTTTCTTTGTTTCCTCATCAAATCTTATTCTCTTTAGTCTTTTTGGTATTGACCATTCTATCTGGAATGAGACAGTACGTTGGTGTGATTTTCCTTTTCTTTTTTTCTTTTTAGATTTTTGGCATAGGACACGTATGCTCAACAGAGAGAGACACAGAGAGAGAGAGAGAGAAAGTGAGAAATCACCCCTCCAGGATTTTGGTTACACCACTATCCTACTCCATTCTCCTCTCAGGATTTTGGGCAGGCACATACATGTGCTTGACATGATTTTCAAGCCACTAGTTCTGATATTCGAATTGCAGAGTTAGCCATTTGGGATTCAGCACCTAATCCACCATGCCACCTGCTGGTTTATTGTGGTTTTTATTTTTATTTCTCTGATGATTTGCAATGTTGAGATTTTTTTTCACTTACTTGACCTTTTGACAAATGTGCATTAAGGTCTTCTGTCCATTTTAAAATCAGGTTTTATATATATATATATCATATATATATATATATGATATATATATATATGATTATATATATATGATAATAGATCTGTATTATGTAAGATATTCTTTATGTAAGCCAACGCCAGCATGTTTTAAATGAGGGCAGATGAAATTTTAGTATTTTGTTCCCAGGATTGGTTTTATATTATAAACATTGTACTTGGAGACGTAAGGTGAAATCTGATCTAGAGTAACTAATGTGAAGTTTTTCCTCATACTTAAAGTTATAGGTTTAAGTAATTATATCCATTTATTTATTTATGATAATCAAATCAAGAATATTACCATGTACATTGTTTTTAATAGAGAATTTTACAGTGTTGGGTCTGTTAAGTGTTCCTTCTTTTCTTTTGCCCCTTCTAACCCCCTTTTCCTATTCCCTCCCCCCTCTTACCAACGCTGATATCTACACCTATCCTTCATGATATATTTCCCTGTATTTCTATTTTTGCCACAGGATACAGGCATTCAGTACACATTGAGTGGGAGATATATGCTGTCTTTCAAAATCTAGCTTACTTCACTTAGCAGTATTTCTTCCATGTTGAACCACTTTGAGACAAATTCCAGTGTCTCATTGTTTCTTATGGCTTAATAATACTCCATTGTGTATATGTACCACAATTTTTTAACCAAGAAATCAGTTTTGGGGCACCTAGATTGAGTCCATGTCTTCCTGATTATAAATAATGCTGTGATAAATGCGGAAGTGCATGTGTCCTTCTGTCTATGTGCTTTCCTATTCTTTGGATAAAGACCAATGAGTGGGCTTACTGGGTCACATGATAATTCTACTTGTAGATTTAAGAGAAATCCCATCTCGTTTTCTATAGGAACTGTACCAATTTGTATTCCCATCAACAGTGTACAAATGTTCCCTTTTCACCACAGCCACACCAGTATTTGTCATTTTTTAATTTTTTAATTACAGCCATTCTAACTGGGATTAAATGGTATATCATTATGATTTTGTTCTGCATTTCCCTTATAGTGAGTGAAGTTGAACATTTTCTCATATGCCTTTTGGCATTCACATGTCTTCATTAGAGAATTGTCTGTTCAACTATTTTAAAATTGAATTTTTATTTATTTATTTATTTTTGGTAAGTGAGCTGCTGGAGTTCCACATGTATTCTGGCTATCAGTCCCTTATCTGAAGCATGACTTGCAAATATTTTCTCCCATTCTGTGGGTTGTCACCTTACTTGATTTTTTTATTTCTTTTAATTTGCAAAAGTTTTTTATTGATGTAACCACACTTGTATATATTTGGAATAATTACCTGTGCTCTATTGGTCTTATTTGACAAATAACTGGGCCAACGTCTTCAAGACTATACCCCTGTGTTTTCCATTAGTGGTCTTATAGTTTGAGGGTTTATGTTTCTATCTTTGATATAATTTGAGTTAATTTTTGTTAATGGTAAGAAATTGGGATCATTTCATTTTTTCCCACAGATGGATATATTGCTCTTCCAGCACCATTTGCTTAAAAAACTTCCTTTTCTCCACAGCATTGTCATCTACCCTTTGTCAAAGATCAGTGGGCTGTATTATTTGGGGTTTATTTCTAGATTCTCTTTTCTCTTTCATTGATCCATGTGTCTGTTTTTGTAACAGTACCCTGCCATTTTATTTTGTAGAGGTTTTTGCTATAGGGCGTGTGTGCTTGCCAGACAGACAGAGATAGAAAGCGAGAAATCACCCCCCAGGAGGATGGCCACGCCGCAATCCCTTCTCCTCCATACTCCTCTTGGGATCTTGGGCACACGTGCACATGCGCCTGGCATGAGTTTTAAGCCACTGGGGCCAGGATGTAAACCATGGTCGACTACATGGGAGTCCAGCAACATAGCCATTACGCTAACTGCTGGTCCCAGTACCCTGCCATTTTAATTATCATAGCTTTGTAATAGAATTAGAGGTCAGATAGAAAAAGACTTCCAAACTTATTCTTTATTGCCTTGAAAATATGGGCCTTTTATGATTTCAGATAAGTTTCATGATTGTTTTTCTTTTCTAGCAAATACTAAGAGTTATAATGATGATAGCCAGCATTTATTAAGTGTTTATATTTTCTAAAAGGTTGTCAAGGGTGATAAACAATTCAACAAATCTATGAACCAGATACTGCTATTATTGGTATTCTAAAGAGATGAACAATTGGTGTTAGAGAAAGTTAATACTTTTCTAATAGTCACAGAGCAACCATAGTACCAGGACTGGAGCAAAGACTTTCCCAGTCTGATCTTTGTGATCTTAAAAACTATCTTACTTTGGTTCCACATAAACGCTAGTGGTGATTAATAAAGAAATGATTTGTTTGGTTTCTCCTTTATTTCAAAAATAATTAGGAACTGTTGAAAGCTTCTTAATTTTCTTGATAAACTACATACAGTAAACCAGTATGAATTATATTTATGCATATATTTGATTCATTTTCCAGGAAATTTAAATTGTATAGTAATTCATGATTTATTTTTCAGCTGATTGTGCTTCTATAGATGAAATGGTTACTAACTGGAAGTTAGAATTCTATCATTTTAAAGGCTTAGTCAGTCAGTCATTTGACTAACATAGACTCTCCTCTTATTTGGTAGACTTTTATTTATTATTCAATAGATCAATACAATAGTTTAAAGTTTTCCATTCAGAAACAAAGAAAAAGTGGTTAAATTAAACTTGTCAGAAGTTTCCAATATCTTTTTTAATTTGGAAGAGAATCATCAATGTTTTTTGTATAATATGTCGAATTCTAAAAGCATTATTTAAAAACATTCATTTGCAAATTAAAGCTAATTCCCCACATTCATTAAAGCTACACTTACCTAAAATGATTTTCACTTGATTATGAATATTATGATTAAATGAGTCTTAGTATGCAAATACCACTTAAGTTCATTTACATATGTTACTTAAATCATAAGCTCTTGTAATCACAGTAAAGTTCTTCAAAAAATAAAGATTTCTACCACATAAAGATGAGCTATTACCATTCTGAAAACTATATGGACAGACGTAACTTTTAAATAGCTGACTTCTATCTTCAAATAAACAATTCAATAAACATTTTTGAAAATTTTCTTCTCAAAATTGTGAGCATGGCATGAAAATATGTTTATGTACATGTAGAAAAATACATATATAGTGTGTGAATAAAATATTTTCTATAACTTAAAACCTATCACTAATAATTAAAATAATGGTAATAGTGATAATGAGATACAAGTTATTTTTGTAGAACTATTCATTTGATTTTACTTGTTATTATTACTATTTAATTTATTGTAAGACATGTGTGCTCACTGGAGAGAGAGAGAGAGAGAGAGCGAGCTACCAGGTATGGGACTCAAACCATGGTTGGCCATGTGGAAGTCCAGTGGCCCAAACACCACGCTACCTGCTGGCCCCCAAGAAATGAGTTCTTTAAACTCATAGTGTTTATAAACATTTTCTTCATGAAGCAATATAAAAGAATATTAAGAAATACCATTTATATATCACACGTGATATACTAGGTTGATAGGAAGCATCCTAAATGAAACTTGTCACTATATCTTCAAAAGTTCTGAGTCTGGTACTATTATTGTCCCTCACAAATAAAGCAAGTGAATTAGGCTGTAAAAATAAGTAAAGTTTGTAGGGCTATATCTACAGTAAGGAGCTAAGTAGGAGTCTACGTCTAATGTCTGCCTTGTCATTTCTGTGTATTATTTGTTTTTACCACAGAATAGTAACAAGAAAATTTAGAAATCAAACTTTTGTATGCATATATCTACTTTTTTTATGAATTTTACTTATTTACTTTAAGAGAAAGAGAGAGATGCCTTTGACAGAGTGTCACTACATTGTGATCTTCTCCTCCGCCTCCCAACCTGTCAGGGTCATGGGTGCATGCAGGAGTACCTGGCATATTCAAGTGGACCCAGGATCCAAACCCTGACCTCTCCTATGGCTACAGTATCCTGTAGCAGTGTGCTACTCCCTGTACCACAGCAGCTGGGCCTGCATATCTATTTTTAAAGTTATTTTTGCAAAAATTAAAGTGTATTTTTACTCTGAAGCCCAATTAGAAACCATGGAGATTTTGATATATAATATACTTGTAAAATTAAAAATATCAATCCTTAGTATATCTCTAATTTACCTTAGTAGCCTTTGCTTAATAGCACACTATTGACAATGAATATCAGCATATGGGAGATTAAACATCTGTTCAGGTTTGTTTTACTGATGTAATCAAGTAAAAATTAGAGCTGTCATCTGGTTTTCAGTCTCTCTGATGCTTACCAAGTACTCTCCAATTATATAAAATTAAATAATCATGTAATTGATCAATTTTAAAAAACAGATAACTTATGGGGCCAGCAGACGGCGTAGTGGTTGAAGGCGCTGGATTCCCACATGGCTGACCATGGTTCGGGTCCTGGACCTGGTGGCTTGCTTTTGTGCTTTCCCTTTCTCTCTCTGTCTCTGTCTGATCAAATGAAATAATAATAATGGTAACAAATAGAAATAAATAATTCTTTTAAAAAAAAAACAGATAAATTAGGGAGCAATTATATGAAATCCCCATATCCTTCTCACTGAATAGGAAAATTTAAAGTATTTCTTTAAATAGTGAGTTCTCGTAAAGAAATTTAAAATGTACTGTGATCCACACAAAATAACTTACAACCATCTTTTGAAGTGTGCACGTATGGCCTTAAACTTACATAAACTTTGTTTCTGAAGAAGTCTCTAAGGTGGTCTGATCTGAAAAAATTAGCTGTGTCTGACATGCACACCATAAAGTCTGTGGTTCCTCAGTGCCAATGGGGGAGGAGGTGGCACTCTGTTTTCCAGAGGGCCTACATCCTGTACCACCATAGCACTCTTGTCCTCTTAAATGAGTATCCTTGTAAAACCATAAGAGTGCTTAATGCATTAAATTGTATTTGATGAGTTGCCTCTTATAAGGCTAGTTCAGAAAATGAAGAAATGACAAGTTTTGAAAAAGTACTATTTAAGAATAGTTTTGTAATTGCTTTTTTTATTTTTGAAATTGTTTTTGTTTTTTATTTTTGCAATTGCTTTTTTATTTTTGCAATTGCTTTTTCCGCACCTCCCACTGCCTACTCCCTCTTCCTCTCTTAAACAGTCTTCTAGTTAAAATGAGGTAGAACACTTGAAAACAACATTGACAGGTTCACTCCATACCTTTCTTGATTACTTTGACCTCTTGATTTCTTTTGTGCCTTCCTAAATGAAGAAAGATAAAAATATTTTATTTTTATGTTCTTTGAAAATCAGAAAAGTTTTGTTGAGCCCCAACTGAACTTAACACTGACTGTGTCTTTCAGAAGCAAAGTGACCCTTTCTTGAGCTGAGTGCTAGGTAAAGTAGTTCATGATATTTTTTAAATCAAAAGTTTAAGAAAAACTTTTTAAACATTTTTTTTTTCTTTCATGGGAGAGGGAGATAGAGAGTCAGAAAGAGAGAAAGAAAGAGGCTCACCCAGGAGGGTCTTCAAGCTGCAACCCTATCCCCAGCCTCAGCTCATCAGGATGGAGGGCACGCACATGCACCCAACTTGCACAAACCCAAACCTTCTCACCTGGCCTCAGCCTCATGAAGTGTTGCATTACCACTCCACACTGAGGCTGGCCAAAATCTCTTTGAAATTTTGAGAGTTTTCCATCTTGACATATGGGTGCCTTTCTTAGGACTAATGACCATAGCACTAACAATGATGATAACAAATGCAAAAGAATAAACAATTATTAGCTACTTTCTACCTTGTTAGATACTATACAAAACAATTTCAAAAGACTATTCCATTTAAATTCATCAAATCTTTTTAAGTGTTTATTGACGTGTAAATTTTACATGTAATACAAACTAAACTAAAAAGTGAAGTTATCTAGTAGGGTGGCATGAATAAATCTTCTGAAACGCAGACTTAAAAACATAAGATCTAAGAAAAGTTTAACGAAATAATGTGGGAAGGTCTTCCATGTCCTGTATAGCATATGGTCAGATACAGAGAAAGAGACAAAATATAGGGGAAAAAAAATCCTGCCCAAATAGACAAGCTGTACACAGCTATGACTTATTCATAAAGGAAATACACACATACTTATAATACGCCTGATGAGCAGAAAATGATCCTCAAATGGAATGCAGAACTAGAGGGCTGGCTTGAGTGACTTACTCAAGTTTTAATTTATTACTGGAAATTTAGTTGATTAGATCATTTGGAATTTAAAGCCTCAATTTCAGTGATGTTAAGGTATTGACAGACCAGTCCACTATCATTTTTCCTATGAAAACCTGTTCTTCATCATCTTCTTCATCCTACTCTTCCTCCCCTCTTCTTCTTCCCTTTCCTCTTCCCCTTCCTCCTCCTCCTCCTCCTCTTCTTCTTCCTCCTCCTCCTCCTTCCTCTTCTTTTATCTATAGGGCATGTGCACTGGCTAGACAAGAGAGAGTGAGAGAGTGAGAAATTATTCCTAAAGGGAAATGAACATGCCACAATCCCTTTTCCTCCATTCTCCTTTTGGGCACATATGCACATATGCCCAGGGTGTTTTTCAAACTACTGGGTCCAGGATTCAACTATACAGTAAGCCATGTGGGCTCCAGCCACCTTAACCACCATACCACCAGGTGGCCCCATATGGAATCTTCTAAGCAAGAAAATTAGTCTATATGCCTTAGATAAACTATGTAAATTATATGCAGCATCCTAAAAATATCTCTCTTGGTGAATATATAGAGAGAATAAAAGGTGATTCACCATAAATATTGAATTATTTAATTTCATGCATATAGCTTTAATACAATTGAACTTCTCCACACCAAACTTAATTTATAGAACAAAAATGTTGATTCTGATCTTGAGAGTGCACAGTATCAGAGCAGTAGTGCATGTACATCTCTTGTGGGTGTCAGACATGAATCTTGTATATGTAGATTTGATTAAAATTTTGACAAAACAATCATGTCTTCCTGAAAAGCTAAAAAGAGGATAAGAGTCATATTAGAGATGATCACATTTCTCTTCCTTAAACAGTTCAAAGGTAAGTATCAATGAAAGAGTATCTTTATTTTTTATTATTTTTGCCATAGGGTATGTGTACTTGCCAGAGAGAGAGAGACAGTGAGAGGAAAAGGGAGAAATCATCCCTCAAAGGGGATGGCCATGCCACAATCCCTTCTCCTCCATTCTCCTCTTGGAATTTTAGGCATGCACACACATGTGCCCATGGTGAGTTTCAAGCTGTCGAATCTGGAACTTGAACTGTGGTTGGTCTTGTGGGAGTCCAGCACCTTAATCGCTATGCCATCTGCTGACTCCTAAAAGAATATTTTAAAGGAAATATTATTTGTTGCTAATATGATGTCAGTCTTATAAACAAATTAAAAAAGTACTATGGTTTTTGGTATTTCTTTCATAAGAGAAGCAGAGACAGACAGAGAGAGAGAGAGAGGAGGAGGAGGAAAGTGAGAGAGAGGCATCCCAAATAGGGTCTTAAAGCCACAGTGCATCTCCAGCCTCAGCCAGTCCGGATCACTAGTACACACCTGCGTACTGGACATGCACAAGGAGACTTTGGAACGCGAACCTGGGACCTGCCCTATGGCCTCGATATTCGAGCATTGTGTTACTGTTGTGCCACTGCAGCTGGTTCTGTACTAACTTAAAACTGTTCTAATGGTTTTTAATTCTCAAAAACAAGTTTAGGTAATTCATTGACTCCTGTAGCATCATTATTCTTAGAACAGAAGCAGGAACAGAATCCAGATGTTAAGCAAAGGGATATGTGCTCGATGTTGAAGTAGTCGATGTGTTCAGAGAAGCACAAGAGACAACTAAATGTAGACATCCATAGAACACATTGGTAACTTAGTACTGATTTCTTCTAGGTGCTTTGCATTTGTGCACATAGCTTTGGGACTAAAAGAAAAATATGCCTTTAAAAAGGGGTCCCCTTGAAGAACATTGTACGATGTCATGGAATATCAAAGCAAGAAAAGAATACATTTAGGGCACTTTCATTCTCTTTCGAATCCATTAATATGCTCAATTATTAGAAAAAATCCTCAAAAAATTAAAGAGAATCTACAACTTTTTTCCTACAGTTTTGATGATTTTCTCATAGCTACTTGCTGATAGGCCCAGAGGTACACATCAGAGTTCCATGCCCATTTATATTTCCCCCTCAGATATTTGTCAGTTGCTTCCTGAAAAGATTGAAAAGTAAGACAAAAGAGACATTTAGAAATTTTCAAGGTGATACAATGAAATAGAACCTATGTTTGATCAGATAATACCATAAGACAAAATATTTGTTGTAAGTATGCCTAGCATGTAAATTCTACCCCCAAGAGCAGTTAAGAGCCGAAAGAAATAAGTTTATGATTAAAATAACTCCTATATTTTAAAATTTAAACAAGTGCCTTGGATTCCTCTCATTTAACAAGTTAAATTTATTCATGATATGCGAATGAAGAGTACCAGTACTCAGAGTCCAATCAAGAGAAACCACCCATTAGGCTTAACAGGGGAAGTTTAATATAAAGACACATTAACTATGATTTAATAAGTGGTTGTCATTTTGTGGAAAATTCTAGAGTAATAAGTTTGTTTGCAAATGATGTTTCTAAAGCAATATTTTATCATGGTCATTGTTTTTAAGAAGTATATTTCAAGTGTTCCTAGCAATACTTATTGTGGAGAACAAGGTATTATTATGATAAATATTTAAAAAGGAGTCAAAAGAGCTAGATTCATGCTCTTATATTTTCATGAGCACTTCTACAAGTGTCTAAATGCTTTATTCTCTTTAATCTTTAAAATGAATTTTCTTCTATTCTCCAGGAGTATTTGTAGAGCAAATGAAATAATATAAATACAGTTGCAATGTGTGAAGTATTAACAAAACTCAGATTTTCCTGGGGCCAGCAGGTGGCATAGTAGTTAAAGTGCTGGACTCCCACATGGGTGTGGGAGTTCGAGACCTAGACCTAGAGACTTGAAAATCACTCTGTGCATGTGTGCATTCACCTAAAAATCCCAGGAGGAAACTGGAAAAGTAGGGATTGTGGCATAGTCAACCCTACCTGAGGCATGATTTCTTACTTTGTCTCTCTCTCCAGTGAGTGCATGTGCCCTATGGCAAAAATATTTTTTTAAAAAATCAGATTTAATTGATATCTTTGATCAAATTGGTCATTTAATTATGAAAATAAGAAAATGACCCAATCTCCTCTGCCTCTTAAGTGACAACGAGAAGTGGGGTATTTATTAAAAAAAAAAAAATTCTTTTTTTAATTAAAAAGAATTGTTGACCATAGACTGGGCAAATGTTTGGTTCCCAGCCTTATACAGCATTTGCCTAGGACAAGCATAGATGCAACTCTGCTTGAAGGGATAGGGATTGGGCAGACAAGAAATACATCCATGTGGGAGAAGTACTTACTGGAATGTGGTGTATCTGACTCTAGTCTGTCAAAGCTGTTTAAGTGGACTTTAACAAATAAGTTTGCAAACTTTTAAATCCGCTTTGTTAAATGGGAAAGAAAAAAAAAAGAAAAGAAAGAAAGAAAGAAAGAGAAAGAAATTGTCACACTAGTGTGTATTAGCCATCGATATAGCACTGTGGAATTAATCAGATATTGAGTTCTGGCAGTGATCACATATTCCTGGAAACAAGCACTCATAACAATAATTATTTTTCCCAATTGCCACAGAACTTGCTAGAAGCACTCAATGGGTCATCCAAGTCATGCACCATCAGGGCTGGAAGGAGGAACATCAGTCATTTCATTACGGCTGGTTATGCTCTTCCTGCTGGCCACTTCTACATGCTGTGTTAAAATATTATTTCATTAAGTGCTTTCGAGTACATCATTCAAAAAAGAAAACGAAGCCTTGCTTTTACTTTTTTGATGTTTGCAATTTGTATGTATTTGCGAATGTCAAAATTAATCTCAGTTCTCTCCATGCTTTCATATTTAGGCCTTAAACTTTTGTTAATGCTCTCGCTATTACCTGAGATTTTGCTATATTAGAGATTAGTTTAGTTCTGTTTTAATTCATTGTAATCAACCTCCCTAATTATTATAGGAAAAAAATGGAAGTTTCATAGGTAAATTATCAAAATTGTTTACAGGTTTTATTTAATTATTTAAACTTAAAAGAATGTTTCCCTGGGACCAGCAGTTGGCGTAATGGTTATGTTGCTGGACTCCTCTGTAGTCGACTACAGTACGCATCCCGGACCTGGTGGCTTAAACTCACGCCAGGCACGTGTGCATGCCCAAGATCCTGAGAGGAGAATGGAGGAGAAGGGATTGCGGCATGGCCATCTTCCCTGACGGGGTGATTTCTTGCTTTCTGTCCTCTGTCTTTCTGGAGAGCACAAGCCCCCCCCCCCATTGCAAAACCCCCCCCCCCCCCAAAAAAAAAAAAAAAAAAGAATGTTTCCCTGAAATAGTAATTTAATTTATCTTCTATATATCAATCTCATACCTTAAAACATTTTGGGGGGCTAGCAGGTGGCATATAGCTTAAGGCAGCTAGACCTCACAAGTTGACTGAGCTGTTTGAGTCTTAGACTCAGTGACTTGAAAAACATGCTGGCTGTGTGTGTGTGTGTGTGTGTGTGTGTGTGTGTGTGTGTGCATCCAAAATCTTAAGAAGAGAATGGAGGAGAAAGGATTTCTGCGTGGCCATCCCCCTGAAGGTGATTTCTCACTTTTCCTATCTTTCTTTCTCTGGCTAGTGTATATACCCTATAGAAAATTAAAAAAACGAAACACAAAAAAACATTATTTTTAAATAGGGAATATGTATAGCAGTGATTTTGAGACTCCAGTAATTAATCTGTTTTAACATTTTGTCTGATATCTCCAGTTTTCAAATATACAATGCATAAACTGTTACAAATTAATTTGAATTCCTCTGCCTCTACTTCAACTCTCCACCTCTGCCCCTTTCCATTTTCCTCCACCCTTTCTTCAGTGTCAGATAGGTTCAAAGACTGGGTTATATATAGTCTTTCAACCCATTTAAAACAAAAGGAGCATTATTTAATTAAATTTAATCGACAGATATTGTATTGTGATTTATATTTCATTGACAACATATTTTCATTCAATAGTTTATAGCTGTAACCTACAACTGTGTGTGTGTGTGTATATTTATATATATATTTGTGTGTTCATATGTATTGAGAGAGAGAAATGGATAGCCAGCCAGACAAAAGCAGAGAGAAAAATACAGAAAAAGAGATATGTAATGTTTTTATTCTAAATTTTAGACTATTTTATCATTTCAGTAATGCTGCAAATAATCATAATTTTAACTTATTTATTTGTTGTTTCTAATTTTTTTATGATTATTACAAATCTAATACAAAAATTTCTGGAATATTGTGTGTTTTTTCTATAACGATAATTCTCTAATATGTGAAGTCTTCAACATGTTCACAAAAAAATGCATGATATATAAAAAATGCATATATTTCAACTTTTTTGCACCAAAATAAATTCATACTTTAATTCCATTACTCCACAAACTTTTCCAAGGCACCTCTTACAGTCTCTATGGGTCCTCAATTCCCTTTACAGAGAATAACAGATTCAAGACCATTTTAATAACAACGTCATAAACCTGTTGTACCATGTTGACATCTGCCTTGATGCTGCAAGTAGGTGGTGATTTTAACCCTTGATTATGAATCAAGGCAGTGGCACTAAATTATAGCGGTCATCATTGTTCTGTGGTATCTGTCAATGCTACATACCTACCAAAAAAAAAAAAAGAATACAGTGCCACTTTGTAATAGTCATAAATATCAAATTATTAATTTATCCAATCTTGACTACTTGTAATATTCTTTAAAATATATGTATGCCAGAGATTAGGACAAATAAAGACCTTCTGCCCAGACTTCACCCTCCTGCCCCCCAGATACAGCCAGGAGCCAGGACAAGCCAATCAACTGCCATCTATATCTGAGTTCTGAGTGGCCCCATTCAGGGATTAGGACCACTGAAGACCTGCCTGGACTTCACCGTCCAGTCCCCCAGATCCAGCCATGAGCCATATTAGAGCACCATACTTATTCTTTCTCAGTCTCTCTCTATATATTTTTAAGTTATTTTTATTTTTTAAACTTCTTAGCTCTCTGTGCTCTTTGTCTTGTTAATTCTTACCTTTTCCCACCCCCATAGGACAAGCCAATCAACCTGAGTTCCGAGAGGCCCATTCCGTGCTAGCGCACCACACGGTTTTTATTTTTTGCTCAAATATTTTTTTCTTTTTTTAAATTGTTTCTCTCTTCTTTTTTCTCCTTTGTGGTTTTTCCTGTTCCTTTTCATTTTACCTTTCTCACTTTTCAGCTCAGCCTCCACATACTAATTTCTATATAGGTTATGTTCTCTGTAGCCAAATATCTGAATAGTTTTAGGGTGAGATTAATCTAAATTTTCACTGAATCAGCTGTGCAAATGGAGAAAAATGAAACTTTTTAGAGACTGCAGGTTACCTCCTCCTGCATTCCTCTGAATGCTCAGATTTAACTCCAAAAACTAGGAAAAAAATGTATTTCCATCAGATGATCAGAAACCGCCACAGAGGCACAATTTGGAGAAACCAATAACATATTTCTCTTTCAAGGGAAAAGAATAACTCCTCATCCTCCACAGACAACACAAGGGAACTCATGGAAATGTCAGAACAAGAATTTAGCATATTCATAGTGAAAAAGCTAATAGAGATACAAGGGGAGAGAGACAACAAACTCCAGAAGATGCAGGAGAAAAGAGACACTGAGTTCCAGGAGGAGAGGAAGTCCTTGCATGATCTGAAAGAGGAGATGCACATCCTAAAAAAGAATCAAACGGCATTGTTAGGGATGAAGGCTGTAACACAGGAAATCAAAAGCCCCCTTGAAAATATCAAAAGCAGATTAGATCATGCAGAAGATATCAGAGACAGTGTGGGAGAAGCTAGGGAACTGGCAGAGGGTGAGAGGTAGGGAACCAAGGAGGGGGAATAAGCAAAATAAATAAGAAATAAGAAATAGAAAATTATTTGTTGATGGTAATATGTATGGTAATACCCTTGATTGAGCCAATATACAATGTATTCTGGGTAGAAAATCTCATTTTGTATACTGTATTGATGTACAGTGAATGACTTTAAATAAAGTAATTAATTTTTAAAAAAAGAAAAAAGTTCTACCCACAAAGAAAAAAAATATATTCAAATGGGGAAAGTATATCCACCATCTGCTAAAGTACAAAGACTGTTTTGAGAAAAATATTTATAAGATTGTTTGAATTGCTAGTCAAAAGACTTTTATATTGAATGGTATTTTTAATTAAAAAATGAGTGATATATTATAGTTATTATGTTTTGACTATTTCCCAGACATCTTAACTATAAAAAAAATTAGTTGCTTGTTACTTTAATGAAAAAAAAAAAAAACTGGCAATACTTATTGTCAATTATAAAATTTGAGCTTTCGAGCGAAATTAAGAATTTTAGAGCATTAATATTCACCACCATGAAATTATCAGGTTCCCGATGCTTAAAAGCCTTTTGATGATGATTAGATAATGCATTTTTATAACTTTGTAGGATAAAATGAGCCCTTATCTAAAGATCTACATAAGTTAGAGAACCAATATTTTTCATACGAACAATTCACAGTCTTACAACATTGTACATGGATAAAAGATCATTTTCGTTCTTTCCTTATTACTACAACAGAATATCTGAGACGGGGTAATGTATAAACAGTGGTGGTTTATTTGGCTTCTGGTTCTGGAAGCTAGGAAGTTCAACAACAATGGCACTGCATTTGATGAGAGCCTTTCTTGAGCACCAACCATGGGAAAAAGTCAGAAGGCTAAAGAGCGTGTGTGGCAGAGCGAATAGGAGCCAGACACAGCCCTTCTGTGAGCACTTACCCACTCCTGCAGTAGCTACGGTAATCCGGTAATCTGAGGATGAGGGCAGAGCCTTTAGGACATAATCACCTCTTACAGGTTCCGCCTTTCAGGACTATCAGATGTCAATTGAATCAACATGAAATATGGAGGAAGTATTTAAGCTATAGCAGAGATCTAGTCAGAGTGGAAAATATAGACGATGTTTTTTTAAAAAATGGATGACAAAAAGCTGATTATACTATAATAAACTTCACATTTCATCTAAAATGTTGATGTACACATAGTAGCAAAAAAGAACATCTGGCATCATCTCCCTTTTTCTAATAATGTATCTCATGCAGGCTGGCTTTTTGAGTAGTTCATAATGTTCTTGCTATGATTGAACGTTCATGTGTGAGTGGAGACTTCCAGTAAAAGAAAATAACACAATAGATCACATCATGTTTGAATCCTTGAATAATACCAGTATCAGAACAACATTTTTATTAAATTAATTGAATATCTGTCTATATCATTCCAAGGATGCTAGAGCTATGCTATTTTTTTTTTTAATAATATCATGGCAACTAAGTTTTCTTGATCATTTGTCACCCAGGCAGTAAAAACATTTGATCAAAATAGTGACTAGTCTTGACCACTGAAATATAAATGCTTACTTAATAGGTATTTTATTACAATATATTTTAAACAGACAGTCACTATTATTATTGAAAAGAAATAGTTACCTTTAAAGATCTATGAACTTTGTTTTTAAATTTTAGTAAGATGAAAAGACAAGCCAAAGAATAGAAAAAATATTTCAAGAGCGATATTTTGTCAGAGGACTGATATCCAAAGTATATAAAAACTCTTACAATTCAGTAAGAAGATAACCCAATTAAAAATGAATGACACGACTGAATAAAAAAAAAAAGCTCACCAAGTAATGCATATAATTGGCCAATGAGTACACACAAAGAAACTCATCATCAATCGTTATCAGAGAGCAATTAAAATCACAGTATGGTATTAAAACAAACTCATTAAAATGATTAAAAATCAAAAGACTGAAAATATCAACAGTTGTTAAGGGTATAACACAATCGGAATTCCCATAAAGCTCTATGTCAATGTGAATGGTAGAAGCACTGAAAAATTGGTAGGACTTCAGAAAGTTTAACAACACCTGTCATGCCAGCTATTCCTCTAGCAGGTATTTGTCACAAAGGAAAATAATAGGTTTCACAAAATGACTCATGTGCAACTGCTTTCACAAACTTCATTTGCAATGTCCCCAAGCTGGAAACAACCAAATGATCATAAATAGATAATTATCTATAGACTATGTGATATATACCACTAAAAATCAAGCAACCAAACAAACAAAAATATATACAAAGGGGAAAAAACCCAAAACACTACTGATAGAACGTGGAGAATCCAAAATCATTATGCCGAGTGATACCAAGGGTTGAAAAAGTAGGATACCACTTACAAAAACTTCTATAAAACAAATTAATCTACTATGACAAAAATGAAAGCACTGCTTACTTGGGGACAGGAGGAGAAAAAACAATGGGTTACAATGGGGCATGAGGAAACTTTTGGAATAACAGAACTGTTCTGTTCTTTATTGTAACAAGGCACCCAAAGACGCTGATATGTCTCAGAGCTCAATTAATTGTACATTTTACAGGGTTGTAGTTTATTTGCATAAGGCATAACTAGATACAAATTAACAATAACAACAACAAATAAGAGAGCCAGTTGCAGTGATCTGGTGGTTAAGGCAGCTAGATCCTACAGACAACAGTACAGTTGGTTAGACACCTGTTGGTTAGAGACCTGTTGGTTGCAGGGCATAAGGGCACCTGTGCCTGAATACCCAAAAGGAAGGAGAGAGGGAGGAGATCAGATTGCAGTGTGGCTGTTCCCCATGGGGGATGCTTTCTCCTCTCCCTCTTTGTCTGACTCTCTCTGGTTAGCACATGCCCTCTACAAAATAAATCAATAGAGTAATATAAATAACACTGATATCTTTAATACCTATAATAATATTGAGATTTTTCTATTATTTTCTATAGTTTTATAAAAATATGATTTTGAAGGAATTTTTCTATTTTCTTTAAATTAAATTAATAAATTCATTTATATTTTAATATCTGTACAATTATTGTTGTTTGAATATTTACATCATTTGTAGAGCAATCTACTTCATTGTTTTAATAGCCATATAATTTGTAGTTAAGTTCATTTTTTTCATTATTCATATTGGAAATTTGTGTTTTATCTGTTCCATCTCAATCAATCATCCTAGGAGTGTAGCCATTTTGTTAATTTTTTCCAAAAGAACAAATTCTTACTTTTGGTGATTTGTATTCATGCCATTTCTCTTTTGTTTTATTAAGTTCTGCTATTTTTTATATTACTATTTTCGTGTACTCTCTTTTAATGGATTTCTTCTACTTTATAATTTACTCTCATGACTAGATTATTAACATTCAGTCTTCTTTTCTAATACATATTTAAAGCTATATTTTTTAGACAACAGTTATAGTTTTGTAGTTTATATATATTGTTTTATTTTTTCATAATACAGCTTGCATGTGAGCGTAAGTGAGAAGAGAGTATAGAGAGAAGCGCCCTCCACAAGGCTTGGTCATGCTGCAGTCCCTTCCTCATCCTCCAGCCACCGGGACCCTGGGCATCTCTTCACGGGCCCAGTATGTTTTCAAATGTGCCATGTTGGGAACTCAAATCACAGTAGTTGATATGTGACTTCCAGCTCCTCGCCCCAGCATACTACTGACTATGACATAGAGACAGGGCCAGCACCTGATTTTATATGTCATATTTTCATTATCTTTCAGTACAAAATATTTTTAAATCTCTCTTTTTTTGGTTTTAGTTTATTTTTTCTTCAGAAAGAGAGAGAAATTGAGATAGACAGATAGGCAGACACCCTCAAGGGGGTGTCCGTGCCATGATCCACTCCCCTCCTCAGCCTCAGCCAGCGCAGAGAACAGGCTGCATGTGCATGATCAAGGTGCACCATGTGGTGGTCCAGCATGGCGGAGTGCTGCATTGTTGCTGTGCCTCTGTCTGGCTCACTATTTCTCTTTTGAATCCTATTTAGAAGTGTACAGTTTTGCATTAGCTCTTTGTGTTTTTAAAATTAACTTCTGTTACTTGATATTTTTTCTATTAATTTGTATTAATTTATAATGTTGAAAAATTGACATTTGGCCCAAAATGTGATCAATTTTTGTACGTATTTTACATTCACTTAAAAGGAATATATATTCTGCCCTCCATGGGTATACTGTGTTATGTATGCTAATTAGCCTGAATATGTAATGACTATTTCTGTGTCTTTTAAATTCTTCCTGATTTTTATTCTGTTTTTTTTCTGACTAGTTGACAAAACAGTAAAACCTCCTATTATAATTGTGAATTTGCCTCTTATATCCTTTCAATGCTAGCAAGTTTGTTTTGAATATTTTGAATCTGTATTATTTTTAATATATTGATTTTCATTATTTTATAATAATTATATGCTATGACCGTAATTGGGATCACTTCTGGATATGTTTCTAATGCATGCTTTGATTGATTGATTGATTAATTGATTGATTGACTGATTGGCTGCCTGATTTCTAACCCCATTCTGTTGCTAGCCCAGGAAAAACAGTAGAGAATCAGATAGGATGCCATACAAATATAGATAGATTTGAAAATAATAAAAATAAAATAACCCACCCCAAATTTAATATATATATCTATACATAATTAGAGAACTCCCAAAATAAAAGCAAAACACTTGAAGTAACAAAATATTAAATATGTGTTTTGAGAGATCTTCTCTGCAATGAAAAGGCTACCAATTAGATGTAATAATTGTATGGAATATCAATAAAAAATCTTCACTGTGGCATAATCTATTATAGTTTTAGAGCTTCAGATATAAACAATAAGTAGAAATCAATTTATGCATAAAGGGAAAAATCTGGTTTGACTTTGGAAGTTTAAAAAAAAAACCCTGTTCAATTATTAAATCACATATGAAAAGTTGTTCAAGGAAAAAAGAATGAAGCAAAATATTGTAATTTATATTCAGCCAAAGTGTCTTTCAAGTAAGTTAGGATATCAGAATATGTCTCATCATCTTTTATTTAAACTATGGAAGATGACCATCAGTAACCTGAGATAAGATGGCACAACTATTGCAAATGAAAGAAAATATTGCATTTCTTTTTATAAAATAAGTCTAGGAATGATAGTGAAATCTAACGAAGGTAGACATTTTTGGACTCACTATATTAATTCTTTAGAGATCCACAAAGTGTATGAGATATGCATTATTAATATTTGTTGAAGCTTTTCCTCAGTACTTGTTATTACTCTATTCTTCCCTTACAGGAATTAAAGAAAAAGCAAGTAAATACGTTGGTCACAAAGAATCTGGGATCCCAAGCCTGAGAGTGTGGTTCTAGAAAGGATCCTTTTAATCCTTTCTCTCTACATGGTCTTAGTGTTAATAGGTGGAATATAGTCCCAGTGGACTCATTGTACTCAGATTCCCTGTCTTTGAGTACAATGAGTTACATAAGCTTTTCCCTGTTATAAAGTTCCCTTAGTTCTTCTTGAGTTGTTGAATTGCTTTTCATGACAATGGGATCTCAGATATTAGTTCTTTAATAAGGTTTTATTTTTAGAGGCTTTCACCGAAGGGTGCATGTGCTCACCAAAGAGAGAGAGAGACAGACAGAGACAGTGAGAGAGAAAGTGATAAATTACCTCCTGGGAAGATGGCCATGCCATAATCCCTTCTCCTCCATCCTTCTCTTAGGACCTTGGGCATCACAAACATGTACTTGGCAAGCCACCAGGTCTGGGACTCAAACTGTGCTTGGTCATGTAGGAGTCCAGTGATATAACCACTACACCACCTGCTGGCCCCAATTTTATGTAATTTTTAATATATCCTGATAAGTTTTCTTCTTTTTTTTTTAAACTGGAGTTCCTACTTTATTAAGATTTCTTCAGTGTTTTACTTAAGATTATTTTTCTGCTCCAGGATACCATCTAGGAGAGCACATTATACTTAGTCATTGTATCTTCCTTAGGTTCTTGGTTTGAATGACTTCTCAGGTTGTCTCTACATTGGGTGGCAGTCCGAGAAGTGCTATTAGGTTCTTGACAGCATGTCCCAGAGTTGGAATTCATCTAATGCTTTTCTCATGATTAATCTGGGATTGAATTATTAAGAAGAAGAACACACAGAGGTAAATTATATCCTCATCTCATCTCATTTTATGAAGTGTAGATACGATCAGCATGACTGGTCACTGACAACATTCACCTTGACTGTTTGACTGAGACAAGGTTTGCCAGGTTTCTTCAAGGCAGCATCACTCTTTTTCTTCGTCGGAAGAAAGTCACTAAGCATATCCCACGCTCCAGGAATGGACCCTTATGTTCTACTTCCTCTAATAGACAGCATATAAATTACTTGAAATTCTCAGAAGTGCCTGTTCTCCTATTTATTTATTCAATAATTATTTATGTCAGTATGGATTCATGCTGCTGAAGCTTTTCATTAAGTGTGACTGTGTTCCTGTGGATAGAAATATTTTCTGGTGGAATTTATACAGAAACTAGAATTATACATAGAGGTTTATGAAGTCTATACTTGATTGGCCAAAGTAGTATGCAAATTGCTACCACAAGAAAACACATAAATTGATGTTCAATTATTAAATCACATATGAAAAGTTGTTCAAGGAAAAAAGAATGAAGCAAAATATTGTAATTTATATTCAGCCAAAGTGTCTTTCAAGTAAGTTAGGATATCAGAATATGTCTCATCATCTTTTATTTAAACTATGGAAGATGACCATCAGTAACCTGAGATAAGATGGCACAACTATTGCAAATGAAAGAAAATATTGCATTTCTTTTTATAAAATAAGTCTAGGAATGATAGTGAAATCTAACGAAGGTAGACATTTTTGGACTCACTATATTAATTCTTTAGAGATCCACAAAGTGTATGAGATATGCATTATTAATATTTGTTGAAGCTTTTCCTCAGTACTTGTTATTACTCTATTCTTCCCTTACAGGAATTAAAGAAAAAGCAAGTAAATACGTTGGTCACAAAGAATCTGGGATCCCAAGCCTGAGAGTGTGGTTCTAGAAAGGATCCTTTTAATCCTTTCTCTCTACATGGTCTTAGTGTTAATAGGTGGAATATAGTCCCAGTGGACTCATTGTACTCAGATTCCCTGTCTTTGAGTACAATGAGTTACATAAGCTTTTCCCTGTTATAAAGTTCCCTTAGTTCTTCTTGAGTTGTTGAATTGCTTTTCATGACAATGGGATCTCAGATATTAGTTCTTTAATAAGGTTTTATTTTTAGAGGCTTTCACCGAAGGGTGCATGTGCTCACCAAAGAGAGAGAGAGACAGACAGAGACAGTGAGAGAGAAAGTGATAAATTACCTCCTGGGAAGATGGCCATGCCATAATCCCTTCTCCTCCATCCTTCTCTTAGGACCTTGGGCATCACAAACATGTACTTGGCAAGCCACCAGGTCTGGGACTCAAACTGTGCTTGGTCATGTAGGAGTCCAGTGATATAACCACTACACCACCTGCTGGCCCCAATTTTATGTAATTTTTAATATATCCTGATAAGTTTTCTTCTTTTTTTTTTAAACTGGAGTTCCTACTTTATTAAGATTTCTTCAGTGTTTTACTTAAGATTATTTTTCTGCTCCAGGATACCATCTAGGAGAGCACATTATACTTAGTCATTGTATCTTCCTTAGGTTCTTGGTTTGAATGACTTCTCAGGTTGTCTCTACATTGGGTGGCAGTCCGAGAAGTGCTATTAGGTTCTTGACAGCATGTCCCAGAGTTGGAATTCATCTAATGCTTTTCTCATGATTAATCTGGGATTGAATTATTAAGAAGAAGAACACACAGAGGTAAATTATATCCTCATCTCATCTCATTTTATGAAGTGTAGATACGATCAGCATGACTGGTCACTGACAACATTCACCTTGACTGTTTGACTGAGACAAGGTTTGCCAGGTTTCTTCAAGGCAGCATCACTCTTTTTCTTCGTCGGAAGAAAGTCACTAAGCATATCCCACGCTCCAGGAATGGACCCTTATGTTCTACTTCCTCTAATAGACAGCATATAAATTACTTGAAATTCTCAGAAGTGCCTGTTCTCCTATTTATTTATTCAATAATTATTTATGTCAGTATGGATTCATGCTGCTGAAGCTTTTCATTAAGTGTGACTGTGTTCCTGTGGATAGAAATATTTTCTGGTGGAATTTATACAGAAACTAGAATTATACATAGAGGTTTATGAAGTCTATACTTGATTGGCCAAAGTAGTATGCAAATTGCTACCACAAGAAAACACATAAATTGAATTTTCTCTGATTTACTCGGTCATGGGACCAGTTGGCCTAGACTAAGCATTGTCTCCATTGGGTTTACTGATAGCTATTCAAGAGCTTGTCCTTTGCCTGGGTTCCGATAGATTTGAAATTTAGACGTTTATTCCTTTATCTGAAGGTTTTTAAATTCTCTAGACTCAGGAAAAAGTCATCTTTTCTGTTTTACGTCATTTACTCCCTACACTGAATGATTCCTAGGGACTTTCTTGATAATATATTGATAAGTGTGTAGAAGCCTATTTTTTCTTTAATCATCTTTTAATATGAATTCTGAACACTTATTGCTGGATGTATTTTATTACTGTTTCTCAGGAAGCTCCTCTGCCACTTTGAAAGTTTCGATTTGATGTTGGCCACTTTTATTCCTTTAATTTTCTAACAGTAATTATGAGGTTTAAGTTTTATCTCTCTGATCCCCTCTAGCAGCTATTTCAAGACTGACCTTCTTTGACTTCTATATGCTTATGAGACCTTTGAAGTCCTTTTCTTTCTAATTCTTTCTGAATATCATCGAACTTAAGTGTCAAAAGTGAACTGCTTATTGTGATAGTCACCTTGATTTCTCCTTTGAACTTTCAAAGCTCTGTTTTTTCAGTGTTCTGACTAATCACATGATATTTTACGTGTTTTTTTATCCCAATTTGCACTTAACTAATACATTAATACATTAACTGTTGATTATTTGCTCAGTACCAAATAGAATTTTTTCTATTACAGTATTATTTTCACCAGGTTACAAATAAGCATTGTTCATATTGAGTATATTGCTTTGTCAATCTCCACATAATAGTGCAATGGGTGAGGATATATACCGCTAAAGGACTGAACAGAAACATTCTAATCAGCATACGCATTGATTACATATGAGAGATGCACTTTTCCTGCTTCCGTTTTGAATATGCTTTTATTGCGTATAGAGAATCACTTAGGTTCACTTTTTCTTTCTGGGATATTAATGATGATACTTACATTGCATGTTTTGTTTACAAATCATATAGAATAGTTAGAAAAGTAAGAATAAGTAATTGGCTCACATAATTGCAAAAATTTTCAATGTGAAATTTAACACTAGTGTCAACTCTGTAGTTTTCAGGATTACCTATTGTTAATCATTGCAGATTATACTTTGGTTTACCCCAATTGTATTATCTTTTACACTTTGTTACATAAATCTTAACATTTTCCTTATTGTCATTCTATACAAGCTGATCAAGCAAGTGAAACAGCAACAAAGAATTCTATTTCATATATTTTTCTCCAATACGATCAAAAATGCCCAAATCCATGGAGCATTACTACTTTTTTTTCAAAGAGCGGTCTTAAGCATAATGGGAAATACTGTACCATTTTAATGATATAGAAACTTCAAACATGCCTTTAAGAGCAACAGTTGTAATTTGATTTTTGCTTATCCATCATGTTTAAAGGAAGCAAGCTGCTATCAGAGTGTGTACTTTCCATCTGCCTGAGGAACTCCCATCAATGTTAATGATCTGTTAATGGTCACAAGAGTGCTGAGGACAGCATAAAAAAGTGGCTCTTTAGTGGAATCATTTTATCTCTGAATTGTAGAAACGTTCAAACATAAAACATGGGTTGATATTTATTGAAATTTTTTTTACTAGAAAAAAATTTGCATTATGCTTTTTCCAAGGGTGTCATTGAAATACCTTTCAAATTTTTGTTTTTATATTTCTAAATGATTTGTTGCTTAATCAAATATTTATTTTTTATTTCATTCCTGAAGCCCTACTGTGTGTAAAGCAATCTCCGAGGTGCTATAAGAGGTAAAGTTATACACATAAGTAAGAAAATCTTTTAAAGTAGTTATTATATTCCATGCATTGATTGTTACATGACTCCACAAAAGCTAAATTGTTAAATCAATAAAAACACATAATATAATTGATCTAAGCCAAAGGATCAAGGAATGATACAAAAATGGTTTTTAAATCATCAAAATAATAAGCTTAGAAGTGCAAATTATGAAACCAGCACCAGGTAAGTTAACAGTCATGAACTTCGTAAATGGCACAGTAGAAATTTGAATCCATGCGTATTCTCAAGGCAAATATAAGCATAATAATGAAAATAATAAAAGTTACTGTTATTATTCTCATGTAGTAATTCCAATTTGCCAAGTATACTAATGGTCTCACTCAAATACCTTCCTTTGTTTTGTTCAAGAAATCTTGACTTCAGGTAATTATTCCCATGTTATAGGCGAAATACTTGGGTCTCAGAGAATTAGCTAAATTATTAGGTAATGTAGTTTGAGATGGTATTTAAATCCAGATTTTCCAAAATCTAAATCATGTGCTCTTAATGACCATGACAAACAACACAATCTACTACATTCCTGAGTGAGGAAAGTTCTATATGGCAAGGGAGTTTATTCTGTGCAGTTCAGGGAAGGACCCTGCTTGGGCTTACTACTAGCTGATGGTGTAATTGAATTAGTTGGTAGGTGCCACACGGTTAAGATTAAGATGTAGTAAGGGACTAGCCAGTGGTGTGGTGGTTGAGGTGTTTGGATCCCAGGACAACACTGAGTCCTAGACTGGGTGGTCTGAGAAACACGCTAGGTGCATGTGCACATGTGCCCAAAATCCAGAAAGGAGGGAGAAATGGAAGGGATTGCAATGTGACCATTTCTTATGGGGTAGTGCTTTCTTATTCACCCTCCCCTCGAGCCCATCTCTCTTCTGTGGGTGCACATGCCCTCTAATAAAATTTATCTATAAATATATATACATATATATGTGTGTGTATATATATATATATATATGAAACAAATGTACAGTGGCCTAAATATAGTGATACTCTGTGGGAGACAAGTGGTCAAACCAATTACATATTATGAAGCTATAAGATGCTCTATAAACCTTGAACACCAATAAGGTTAACTGATCTGACCTTGCTTGATTTTTTTTTTTTTTTTTTTAGGTCTTTGCCATAGTGCTTGCTGGAAAGAAAGAGAGACAGAGAAAGAAAGGAAGAAATCACTCCCGGGGGAATGACCACACCAAAATCGCTTCTCCTCCAGACTCCTCTCAAGATTTTGGGTGGGCAAGCACACACACACACACACACACCTGACATGATTTTTCAAGCCACTGGTCTGGGATTCAAACCATGGTCGGGGCTGTGGGAGTCCAGTGCCTTAAGCAACATATCACCTGCTGGCTCCAACCCCACTTAATTTAAATACAGTAGATGTAGAAGGGGATTTGTCATCTTCAAAAAAAAAAAAGTATATAATTGTGATGGAAAGTTATGGAAAACGTAGGATCAAGTCACTTATTTAGGATATTATAACACATTGCTATTATTACTTAATTTCTTTCAAGGTTCTGGTTTTGTTTTGTTTTGTGTTTTACACTAACTTGATTGATATGGAGATTTGACATTATTTTAAGAGCAAATAGACCTGGGGCCAGCAGATGGAGTTGGCAGTTAAAGTGCTGAACTCCCACCTGCCTGACATGGTTAGGGTCCCAGACCTGGTGGTTTGAGAATCCTGCTGGGTGCATGTGTGTGTATATGCTGAAAATCCCAAGGGAAGAATGGAGGAGAAAGGATTGCACTGTGGCCATCCGCTCTGGGGGATGATTTCTCATTTTCTCTCTCATTGTCTTTCTTGTAAGTATGCATGCCCTCTGACAAAACAAAACAAAACAAAAAGCCTGAGTGAGATAAAGTGAGCATTTTTGCCGTTTTCATGAGTTAGAATAGGGAAACTCATCACCTGTGCTTTTCTGGACCTAGATGTCCCTATCTTCTATGTCACTCATGGGTTTTCTGCTCACCTTCACAAATATCTTTAAGCGTTTAAAGACACAGTGCACATAATCCATATATGTCATTATTTGTATCCCAAATGTCTATCTTAGCATTTTTTTTTAAGGAGGGTAGAGTGAGGAATTGAGAACTGAGTGAGAGTGTTTTAATTAGCAGAATTGGAGAGAAGAGAATCAGATATTTTGAGTATTCTCTTCAAAAAGGAATGCACAAGTTGACCAGGGTAACTGGCATTTCCAAAGCAATGTAGATGAAAATCTGAAGCCATGGTATAAGACTTTATGTAATAGATTATAAACAATGGAATAATTATTAGATAATCATGATTAATAGCACAGGTATAGCCAGATTATACTAACACAAGAGGTCTGTCCTTGGGGACCAGCAGTTAGTGTAATGGCTATGTCGCTGGACTCCCATGTAGTCAACCGCAGTTCTCATCCCAGACCCTGTGGCTTAAAATTGACACTGGGTGCGTGTGTGTGCGTGCCCAAGATCCTGAGAGGAGAATGGAGGAGACGGTATTGTGGCGTGGCCATCCCCCCGGGGGGGGCGATTTCTCGCTCTCTGTCTCTCTGTCTCTCTCTGTCTGGCGAGCGCACATGTCCCATGGCAAAAAAACTCTCAAAAAAAAAAAAAAAAAAACTCTGTCCTCAATGAACAGAGAATAGAACCCGCAAACAAAAAAAGGCCAGGAGTTACCAAGGATATGACATACCAGAGCTTTCTCACTGGAAATACAAGCGCTGACTCACTGGCAATCCAGACAAGATGGAGACAAGAACAGGACAGGTTGGACACGTGCTCCATATTGAAGTTCAGCCATGAGGCAAACACCTAGATCTGAAGACATGCTACATGCTTATGTAGAAGCTTGTTAAATAGCTTTAACCTGGTGGGCTTCAGCTGCACCTGGTTATACCCCACATACTGCTCTTTCATCAACTCTCTCTCTGACTGAAAGAGCTAAGCTCAACAGAATGAGACATTCTCTTTACAACTATGGCTAATGCCAAGGTTCAGGCAGTACCATAAAGATGCTAGGGATGTGCTCACCTGCAAGCAGGCAACGCACGTGGAGTCAGAAATGTTGCTACCAAGTCCGGAGCCCACCATTACAAAGCTCTCAAATTTTAATCCCTTATTTGTGAATAGAAACTGATAATAATTCTCAAATGTCAGAGTTTTTTATTTGTTGTCTAGTCTGGATAATTTCTGCAGGTAAACCTCTAAAATATGCCCGATATTTATAATTATTCCTGCCACCCTTTAAAATAAAGAGGCCCATGGACATCCATAAATTGTCTGAAATTTTGGTCATGGGAGATCTACCAATTCTTGTTTTGTCTAAGAAATTATTTTGGAGGGATTTTTATATGCATTACAGATGAGGGAGCAGAAGTATTCCAGAAGAGTTTAGTAATTAGAGTTAAGATACACACCTAATAAAATGAAAAGAGATACTTAGAAGTTAGACTACCAGGGAGAGGCTCTAAGCTCTGAAAAAAAGTTGAGTTTATCTATGAATACAAGAAAAGAAGTAGGGATGCTTGAGAAGGGGAACAGAGTGTAAGAGTTGTCCAATTTGATACTCATATGGAACCAAGGACATTTATCATCTATTACAATGTCTTTTTAAGAACACACTGTAGGGACCAGCTAGTGACATGGTGGTTAAGGTAACTAGATCCTACATAGCTGACCTTGCAGCTTGAATCCTAGACCTGGTGGCTTGAAAACAAGCCAGTTGCCTATGTGTGCATGCCCCAAATCCTGACTAGAGGGAGAAATAGAGGAGAAGGGATTATAATGTGACCACTTACTTTCCCTTTCTTTCTTTCTCTCCTCATGTTTTAAATCATATTTAAAAATCCATAAAAAGCCTAAAACAGTACTTCATGAAACATACAAAATATTGGGAACCCCTGTGCATTGAGATAATATGAGAGAAAAAGTTTTGGCGTCCCAAGGAACTTTCAGAAGTAACTTCAGAATCTCCAGAAGTGAAGGCGTTTTCTCCTATGAGAAAATTGCTGACAGATTATGTATGCCCTACTCTCATCAGATGTTCTTGCTGGCATAACTGTCTTATTTTCTCATTGAACCCCTTTATTTTTTCTAATTGCCAGAGGACACATGTGCTTGTCAGAGAGGGAGAGAGAGAGAGAATTAAAGAGAAAGAGAGAAAGTAACCCCTCATGGGAGATGGTAATGCTATATAATACCTTCTCTGTTTCTGTACCCTGCTGGGGTGGGATTCTGGGCACACATGCATAACAGACTTGGCATGTTTTTAAGTGCCACGGCTTGCATTAGAACCATGGTCAGCCATGTCGGATCTGGTTCACTTAACCACTATGCCACAGAGTCAGCCCATTCAATTTATTTATGGTATCTATGCATTTCAAGTTATTTTCTTGCTAAAAGCAAGTTATAGCTAATTTAAAAACAAAAAGAAAATAGTGAAAGAGATACTGGATCATCAATGACCTAATAATATAAAACATATAAATAATACATGGATGCTAAATAAAAGATCCTGAAATCTATAGGGTATACAAACATTTTTATTGAGAATTATGTCAGGTACTGGAATATGTATATTTATATAATATTCTTTCTAAAATATTTGTAGATACAGAAAATTATGTATAAACTTAAAAACATAATTTCCTCAAGATCTGATAACTATTACCTGCAGAATAAAGGTATATAGACCAGCTGTCTCTGTTTCCTCATCTTATGCTTCAAAACCGGGACTTTTTCTTGAGTTTCCTAACTACACACTCTAGGTCTTTTTCTCCAAAATACCCCACCTATTGCCATTAGTATAATTAGACATATGGCCTAAAATCTCTTAAAAGTACTTACACAACAACGTATTTTTTAACATCTTTTGTGTCTTTCTTATTCCTTCAATAGACACTCAATTTCTTCACTGGACCTTAAAGAATGCACCTCCGCTGGCTACAATATACTTCCCTATTCAAAAACATTTCTTTGCATGGACTTTGTCTTTTATTCAAATTGCTATCTATAAAGCTCCAAAGTACTAGTCCCAAAGACCTAATACATGCTTTATGTATGTATGCCTCTGTGTTTTCTTTCTTTTTTTTTTTTTGGAGAGGTTTTTCGCTATAGGGTGCGTGCGCTCGCCAGACAGACAGAGAGAGACAGAGAGACAGAAAGCGAGAAATCACCCCCCAGGGGGGATGGCCACGCCGCAATCCCTTCTCCTCCATTCTCCTCTCAGGATCTTGGGCACACACGCACACGCGCCCGGCGTGAGTTTTAAGCCACCGGGTCTGGGATGCGAACTGCGGTCGACTACGTGGAGGTCCAGCGACATAGCCATTACGCTAACTGCTGGTTCCCTCTGTGTTTTATTTCTAATGCAGCATTTTTCACTCATCTTTCTTTTTGCTTGTTTGCTTATTTTATGAGAGAAGCAGACAGAGTGGGAGAGGAGACATGCACCCTAAATAGGGTCTTCAGGCCACCATTCAACCCCAACATCAGCAAGACTATAGCATGGGCATGCACACATATGCACACTTGATGCATGAAGGAAGGCTCTAAGATATGAACCTGGGACCTTCCAGCTGCATTACTGATAAGCCACCTTCTGATACCTTTCATGCGTCTTTCAATTTTTTTTATCCTTGTAGACTTAGCTTATATTTGACCTTCTTCAGTCCAGACTGATTTTTTTTCTTATTCATACCTGATCTTCAGAGTCTACAACACCCAGCTATCTAAATATTTTCAAAAGTATTGTTGACACTGAAATAGGGCTCTGTTATTTTTCTGGGCTTTCTGGGTTATACCTGGACTTTTCTGTTGGTGATTCCCTGGGCCCTTCCTCAGTCTCTTATATTTTCCTTTATTACAGGCTCTAGGCACTGATTAGATTTTTTTCTTTACTAGCTAACTGCTCTTTCACCTGATGGTTTCTTATGCTTGAGAGGTACAACAGTGTCTCTCAAGAGACAGTCATTTATGTACCCCCCAAATTTAAGAACCTCCAAAGCTTGGATTCTTTTTTTTTTTTCTTTTGAGAGTTTTGCCTTCAGGCCCACACAGAGATACAAAAAGCAAGAAATCACCCCTCAGGGGGAATGGTCAGTCACTCCACAGTCCTTTCTCCTTCATCCTCCTCTTGGGATTTTGGGCTTGCACACAGATACTCACACAGTTGGTGTATCAAGTCACTGGGTCTAGGACTCAAACCATGGTCAGCCATGTGGGAGTCCAGCATCTTAGCCACTGTGCCACCTGCTGGCTCTGCTTGTATTCTTTTTATTTTAGATAGCTTAGATTAATATTTGTAGGAAAGTATTTTAAAAATAAAATAGTATTTATTTATTATTGACTTGTGAGACCTAATAGAAATAATTACATTTACAAACACAAATTACTATATAAATTGTGATTCTTAACTTATGAAGCCCCAAAGTATTAGGAAGAGCAGATGGTGGAACTTGTTGTTCTATAACTTTGACCACCATTAAATTCAACATTTAGAAAATTCTTTAAATAGAAACCATTGTTTTCTTAAATCATGATGAGTTATAATGGCTAGTTTTCTTTTGGTGGTAACATTTTCCCCAAGAAACTAACATGTCCTTATGCTAACATTTATTCATTCATTCATTAAAAGAGAAAAATTATGAATCTAGACAAACAATGCCAGACTTAGGGAGTCATGCTGAGCACTAGGCCATGCAAAAGTAAACAATAAATAATGAACATGGTTGCATAAAGAACCATCCATAACTGGTTGGTAGGAATACGTTCTACTTTGAGTTTCTGTTACTTCAAGCTAAAAATAAAGCTGAATGCATGATCTTTAAGCCAAAACAAACTACCTCATATAAAATCATTCAGGCTTAAAATATTTATATATTATACTTATAGATTGATTTTTCCATATCACTTATCAATCATAAAGCCTTTTATGTTCCACTTTCCTAATATAATCTCTGTCTAAAAGGTTCTTTCTTTTCATGTGGAAACTGCTGTGATGTAGGCTCTGTCACTTCCATCTTTATAACCAAAAAATGTATTTCATTCATTCATTCAAATTCTGCACTTTGCACACAGATTAAATCATAACAAAATATTACTTTCCCCATGCCATTCTCCTACCCTCACACACACACACACACACACACACACTCACACATACACACATGCACACACACACGCTCATGAACGAACACAATCCTCAATAGCAGCCCCATAGTTTGACAGAAAATATCATGTTACTTAGAGATGACTTTTACCATGTTCCCAAATTTTCTGTATTTCCTTTTGTTTTCCTACCTGAATGCTGCAATCATTGAATTCAATAGGATATGTTTGTTGATTTCTGAATATGCAAAATCCCCTCTCGTTTCTTAGTTTTTGCTCATACTGTGCCTCCAATCAGCAAAATCACTCACTGATTTCTATCTATCTGTATCTTACTCATTCCTCAGGGCTCAGTTTACCACCTCCAGCCACCACTGTTCACACATTCTTTATGGCTTTCCCCCTTTATTCTCTGTGCTATTACCTATAACTTTAATTTCACATAGAGATATTTAGTTATAGTTTTAAGGATCTGTGCAATTATGTATGTAGTCCCTATGTTCTTTCATAAAAGAGTGGTGTCTATATTTTATCCCCTTACCGATATTTATTTCTAATATATATTTAATTGATTTCCTGGTTATAGTACCAGATCAAAAAAAAAAACTATATTAACATAGAAAAGTTTATTTTTCATTATCCATCAAGGGAAAAATGTTTCCTAGGACTCTGAGTAATCAACTCCCTGATTTCCTGTACTATCTCTTTATCCATATTGTTAAAAGAATTGAATATGGGGTCAGCTGGTGGCATGGTGGTTAAGACAGTGGGATACCACGTGGCAATCATGCAGTTTGAGTCCTGGATGGGTAACTTGAAAAACATGTTGAGGGGATGTGCATGCATGCCCAAAATCCCAAGAGGAGAATGAAAGAGACAGGATTGTGGGATTGTGGTATGGCCATTCTCCTAGTAGGTACTTTTCCATTTTTCCTCTCTCTCTCTCTCTCTCTCTCTCTCTCTCTCTCTCTCTCTGCCAAACACACATGCTCTCTATATATTTGAGTTAAATCTCAGCATTGAAATCATGGTGGTTGATGGCAACCATTATCCCAATATGCACTCTGTGGCATTAAAAAAAATAAAGAAAATGATGAATAGTAAACGGAAATTCAGAAAGGTTTCTTGCTGTGCACATTGAATTTTCTATCACATGACTGGGGTGACAATCTACCTTTGTTTTTGACGTGTCCTCCCTAACACTCCTTTTAATTCATCCCTTTCATCAGTGTCCACCTCTGAGGAGTTTTGAAAAATTTGCTACTCAGAAGTGTCTTACTCATACTGTGTAATTGTTTCCCTGAACTGTGTGAAGAACGGTAATCAACAATTTCATGGAGATCCCAACAGTGAGAACTGTCTGATATAAGAGATAACGTTCCAAAGGTGTAATATATCTATTTTATGTCCCCGCTTGGTGCCAGTTTTCTGAGGCCTCCTTACAAATGCTTTCTTTGTCACTGTCCTGATGATGCTCAACACACCTGTTTTTAATTAACAGAATTAAAACAGTAAACATATTATTTAGGGGTTCAGCCTCCTGTTTTTAGACTGGATAGCATATGACCAATAAATAACTCCCACCTGCTGCTTAAGTACAAAGACTTTCAAGGGTATGGTCATTTAGATGGAAGGCATCCACTGTGAACGGTCTCCAGCACCTGAATTTTATTGCTGTTATTATTCAAAAGAAAACGGTTTCTAAACTGTTAGAACATTTATTTAGGTCACAATTAAATGTTCAGCAACAATAGTCCAGAGGGTGAAATGGTGCTTGAGGTTATATAGGATCACATTTTAAATGTCTAAAATTTGAAGAATTTTTAGTATTTGAAATAGAGGGTATTTTTACTTTTAAATACTTGTAGGAAAATGGAAGCTTCTTAGTAGTGCTTTCAGGCATTCTTTGTTCTATCTGTGAGAGCAGACATTTTAAAAACTGAGACATGTTTTCTAAAAGGTAAGAAATTTTGTCAAAAGGTACTAATAGGGACTTTTTTTTTATTAATTTTGTTTTCATTTCATTTTCCTCCATACATTCAACCACATTATTATTTGTTTTACAAAGTGGATATTTCAACAGGTGAACATTACTCCTAGTACAGTTGATAAAACTACAAAATATCTTCAACAGATAATACCACACCTCTTTGTGCCATTAAAGCAATAATAATTTCTATTTTAAGAAAGACTCCTTTTTTTGGTGTTATGAGAGCAATTAAAAAAAAACATGCAAAAAGATCTCAGTAATAAAATCACCCTGTTCATTTGACTTTCAGTATTCCTCAACCTTCATAAAATTAATTCTTTACAAATGCCTTATTTATTTCTCAAGTGAGAAATTGTTTGAAGTAAATAATCACTTTAATTACCCAAAGTCACTTTTAAAATTTTTTTTCTTTACTATTAATTTTTTCTAACACTAAAATATCATAAACTATAGAAAGCAGGCTCCCCCAAACAGTAATTAATTTGTTGAAAGCCACATTTTATGAAATGTACTTTTTACCTTACTATTCCATCAGTGCATTCTTTTTTTTTTTTTTTTTTAGAGGTTTTTTCTATAGGACATGTGCATTCGCCCAAAAGACAGAGACACAGAGAGACAGAAAGTGAGAAATCACCCTCTGCGGGGGGAGGGGGTGGCCATACTGCAAGCCCTTCTCCATTCTCCTCTCAGGTTCTTGGTCATGCACACACATAAACCAGCCGTGAGTTTAAGCCAATGGGTCCGGGACTTTGAACCGTGGTCAACCACATGGGAACATGGGAGTCCAGCGACTTAACCATTATGCCAACTGCTGGTCCCATTTCTTAAAATGTTTTTTTATTTTTTTGCATCAGTGCATTCTTAATGGACATATTTAGTAGAGTTCATGATGCTCAAGTATCTACATATAAAAATGCATAGACCATGTATATTATGTTAATTATACAGCTGATCTCAGGAAGGATGTGAATTTTGGCAAGTCACTTAATCTTTCAGAGTTTGGGACTTATTTATTAAATAGTTATATTAATAATAATGTTATGCCCTAATATTTATAAGCAACATATAGAGTGATTGTTATTATCTCTGAGTAAATTGATTGAAATGTATGTGATTCTGCATTCCATCTTTCAGAATACATAATTAGCAATGAATAGTTTTCAATAAATGCATTCTCCAGAGAGACAGGGAGATAGAAAGTGAGAAATCACCCCCTTAGGAAGATGGCCATGCTGCAACCCTTTCTCCTTTATTTTCTACTTGGGATTTTGGACACACATGCACACGTGCCTGGCTTGAGTTTTAAGTCACCAGGTTTGGGACTATAACTGTGGTCAATTATGAGGGAGTCCAGTGACATAACCATTATGCCATCTGCTGGTCCCAATTCTATGAGTAAAAGGAGTCCAGTCTTGGGACCAGCAGTTAGCGTAATGGCTATGTCGCTGGACTCCCACAGTATGTCGACCGCAGTTTGCATCCCGGACCTGGTGGTTTAAAACTCACGCCGGGCGCGTGTGCATGCGTGCCCAAGATCCCAAGAGGAGTATGGAGGAGAAGGGATTGAGGCGTGGCCATCCCCACTAGGGGGTGATTTCTCGCTTTCTGTCTCTCTGTCTCTCTCTGTCTCTCTGGAGAGTGTATGTGCCCTATAGCGAAAATCTCTCAAAAACAAACAAACAAACAAACAAATATAAAACAGAACTTTTAGTTAAGAAAATAGTGCAGCAAAGTAAAAAATAAAAAATTCTCAAGACTATATGCAGAATGTAAGTAAAAGTGACAGAGGCCTGTATGCTTCAGGCCATCTTATGAACCACATTCCCTGGAGATTCCCTTCATCTGGAGATTTGATTGTAGTTTGGGGAAGTGCAACCATATCTCACTGAAAACCATCGTGTATCTACATAAAGCTCTTTTTTTCAGCTCTGGACATGCACTATCTACCTGTATTATCTTAATCTGAAATTGTATCCTATCTTTCCCCTGCTTTTAACCAACAATTCTGTCCTTTCAGCTGTTGCTTCTTCCCCGAAGGGAGTTTTACATCTAACCTCGGATCTGTAATCTGAAATATGTACTCTCAAGATAATGAACTTTTCTTTGTCCATGGTCAGAGTCATATCTTTGGTAAATCTCTTTAGAATAGTTTGCCTTACACTTAAGAGTCCTGAATAAATTAATTAGGAGAAAAAGATAGTTTAGAGAGTCTAAACATGAGAGCCTAGTGTAAAAGATTGCTCAAAAAAGGACTCTTTAGAATTTGACAACTAATTGGACATGGGGGCTGAAGTGTCTAGAAGTGTCAAATATGATGCTTAGGCTCCACATTCAATAATATCCACTATACAACTAAGGAAGGCAGAAAATGTACATTTCTCTTAAATTCTATGGTGATATAGCTATGATAACCATGTCTGCCTTACTGTGTCTGATGTAACGATAGGAAAGGAGAGAGCCAAATGCAGACTACGTTCCCTTTGAGTGGAAGCTACCCTTTGCTGCAAATCTTCCCATAGAGAGAAAGCAGCCTTCCCAGTGCAGACTATCATTCAACTAATGAAATGAATTTTCTTCCTTCCTCATCTTCTCATTTCTCCTCTCCATATGAGGAGGTATAACCTGAGAGGAAAAATGCCTGAGAGTCAGGTACAGAATAGGTCTTGTTAATCAGTGAAAGATTTTCTACATTTCAGTTCACACACATCACTACCCCACCACCGCCACCCCCACAGCCAACAACAGACACTCCTTACCCAATTATTCCACTAGGCACAGTAGCTATGTTGTCTGGAACACATGGTATTTTTCAGGAGCCCACAAACATGATTTAATTTCTCTTAAAATCAGAATAAAATAATACACTTTTAGGTTGAAGAAAATGTCTTAACATATAATATATTTATATTTATATCAACATAGTTATAAAACATAACCTTAATGCTTTTTATGGAGAAAAAGATCTACTTAAAGCAAATTACATACAACCCAAAAAAGTCAGAATGCAACTCTCTGATGCCAGGTTTGTGAAGCAGACCAAGATATTCCAAATGGTAAGGTGGGTAAATTCCTAGTCCCCCACATCCAATAGCAGGTCTTAACACTTTGATTTGGGAGTAAGCAACAAATTCATTTTGACCTCAGATACTAGCCTTTACTTCTAATGAATATGGCCACTAGCACACAGATGTTCTTTCTTGTTTGTTGTGGATATAAGCCTGAGGAGAGAGAGAACTGGTAAATAATTAAGTCCTTCTACCTTTCAGAATTACTGTCATATAGTAACATTAAACACAAAGACAAATAAAATAATTTTCGTAAGAGGCTGCAAAATGTTAGGTGCAGACAGAGTAACTGAGAGAAACAAAGTCCTCTTAACAATCAATTGACTGAAAAAATAAAATAATGAAGAGCCTATGGTTGCACACAAGATTTCAAAAACAATGCTGTGATTAGTAATAATGACCCTATAGAAAGTAACATTCTTGCATAGACTGGTTTGAACCAAGAACTTAAAACTTAAAGGAAAAATAGAACAAACCTGGTCTAGATGGTACAAGAAGAAAAATCTGGCCCAGGGAAGTAATGCTTTGAACTGGATTTGGTTTCATGCCTACAATTGTGGAATTAGAAATTATTATGGGAACAACTGAGGAATTCTTCGTGTCTGTGATGAAGAACTATGCTGATCAGACATTAGTAGTAAACTCAGTATTTTTATACTAATCATCTGTTGTCTCTGTGCAGTCCAAAATTTGAGGATTCAGGAAGCTAACATTTAATGCGCAGAATATTGCTCCCTCTTACAGAAAATGTCCCAAATAACGGTTATGTAGAAAAAAAAAATAAAACCTCCTAAAATGATTTATACTTTTTAAATAAATTAACTATGGAGAGAGATCACAAATATATTTTTTTATTCATGTAAGACCTCAGTTTTGTAGCTCTTGAAGATAAGGAATAAGTTTATCCTCTTTTTCTTTAAGTATTCAGTTTCTGATTTCAAAAATGGATGATGTAAGGTGTTCTCAGTGATTCTCTGTCTCTGTCACACACAAACACACACAAATAAATGCAGTTTTATTTGGATTTTAGAGCATATATCTATGCATAAAGATAGCTGGTCATTGGCCTTTGGAGTCAATTACTAATTTCTGCATCATGGTAACTCTCTGCCCTTGTAAGGCATCAAGACAAAAAAAAAAAAATGAAGCAAATACTTGGTAAATAGTCTATTATACATAAGATTTTTAAAAATTTTTATTTATTTAATTCCATTTGTTATTATTATTTTTAATTTGACCAGAGAGAGACAGAACGAGAAAGGGAAAGTGAGAAAGCAAGCCTCCAGGTCCGGTACTCGAACTATAGTCAGCCATGTGGGAATCCAGCACCTTTTACCACCATGCCACCTGCCTGTCCCATATACTTAATAAGATTTTGCCAAAACAATAACCTCAAATATTTTGACTTGTGAATTAAATGTCTTTTTCTAGGTATAGTTCTATTACTAGCATAGAGGGTACTAACCAATAAACTACCATCTTGTTGAACTGAGTAATTCTAATAGTTTGAGTATAACATAACCTCTATAATCTAATATGCTTATAAGATTGTCCAAATGGTAATCCAAATGTTTTCCTTTGTTTTCTCCAGGCACATTTCTGTCACCAGTAGGGAGGGCAAGTAAACTAAAAACTACGATCTTGTTGAACACCTTGAGTAAGTCTAATAGTTTTTCAGTGATCTCTGTTAGATTTGAAGTTTTCTAGATAAGTGATTATTTTAGCAAAGAGCAACAATTATAATAGGTCCTTTAAAAAAAAATTACATTGGGGCCAACAGGTGGAGCAGTGGTTAAGGCACTGGACTCTCACAAGGCCAAACGCAGTTCAAGTCCCAGACCTGGCAGCTCGCTTTCTCACTTTCTCTATTTCTCTCTCTTCCTCTCTCTCTGGTGAGTCCATTTGCCCTATAGCAAATTAAAACATAGGGGCCACAGATGGCCTGGTGGTTCAAGGTGCTGGACTCCCATATGGCCGAACACAGGTTGAATTCTGGACTTGGCAGCTTACTTTCTCACTTTCTCTCTCTCTCTTTCTCTCTCTCACGCACACATAGTCTCTCTCTGGTCAAATTAAAAATAATAATTATTATAAATGAAATTAAATAAAATAATTCTTTATAAAATAATAATAATAAATATAATAATTAAAAAAACAGTTTTAAAAAATTATGTTTCAGGGGAAACAGGTGGCTTGATGGTTAAGGGCACTGGACTCCCACATGGCCAACTGCAGTTCGAGTCCCAAGCATGGTGGCTCGCTTTCTCACTTCCCCTGTCCCTCTCTGGTCAAATTATAATAAATAAATAAATGAATAAAGTTAAATAAAATAATTCTGAAAAATATTACGTTTCTAGGGCCAGTCCTGTAGAAGAGTGGTTTGGCACAGTGCATACAGAGTTGGATTCCACATGGCAGACCATGGGTCAAATACCAGCACTGGTGCCTTGAAAACTATGTTGAACATGTGCACATGTGCATTTGGAATCCTAACAGATGGAGAAATGGAGAAGGAAGGATTGTGACATGACCGTGCCCCATTAGGAGCTGCTGTCTCTGTCTTACTTTCTCTCTAGCAAGTGCACTTACTCTCTAGTAATTAAAAAATAAATAAATGAAAAAAAAAAAAAAAAAAAACTATGTCATTGATTCATGAATGTAATTCTAGGGGAGCTATTCACATTTCCGCTCCTGAAATGTTTGTTGTTTTATGACAAGTTTTAAGCAAGTGACAGTAGGGTATTTTGAGTAGGGGTCAATTTTCCTATGTTAAATTTGCTTAAGGCAGGATAACATGATTGGATGGGTTTGATTTTGTTTTGTTGCAGCCTTCTTAACATTTTAATTGTGCTATTTCAGAGCTTTTGTAATTTTCCTTGAGAGATATTTACTTGTGAATTTAACTTTTATTAATAAAGTAGAAATTTGAGTGTAGAGTGTGTCTTTTAATTTCCTCTTCATTTTCTGAAACCTCAGTGACATCAAGTTTTATATATTAGAAGTAAAAACATGTCTGATAAGCATAATTGGGTATATTTTATTTGAAACCAGCATTGGTTGAGTAGAGCAAGCAGTGTGTCATACAAGGCTGTGATATTTTTTCAAATCAGGCTTGCTCCCAAGTATCCTTCATGATTCTGTTTTTGAAAAGGCTGTATGCAAGAAGAAGAACTAATGAACTAGTCAAAAGACAAACTGGATCCTCAGGAAGGGCAACACTACTATTTCACAGTAGCGAATAGTGTGAACAACAGTGCTCAGGCCTTCGCCAACTGTAGATTGAGATACCTCTGTCAGCACATAGGAGATCGCGCAGAGTGGTGTTTATGTTGGAACCAGCAAAGTTGTTTGTTCAGGGGGCCCCAAATCAGGTCTGTGTTCCTTGCCACAAGACAAAGCTTGGTAAATAAGGAAAGGAATTTATTCAGTGAGGCCAAGGGAGAGAGCAGACTGTAGTTCATAACCATCTCTGCTGAACTGGACAAGACACAAAACTCATGCATGAGAAGAAAGAATGGGAGAGTTATTGAGGAGGTTTCGACTTCAGTGGCATCAAAGGATCACAAGAAGATGTGATAGCATCAGGGGGCAGTAGGGAGCAGTTTCCCTTCTGAGCATGTAGGGTCAGGCTGGATGATATGTCTCCTCTGCAAGGGGCATAAAGATAAGCAACGGATGAATAAGGCAGCAGAAGCTAATGGAATCAGGCAAGGCAGATCTTGGATTCTGGTTTAGAAGCTAGCTGTGGCTTTGTAATGCTTGAGCTGATAATATCTTCTCAACATGTCATAGAAGGGGCTGATGGCATCTTTTCCCTCCATGTCTCCATGGCCAGGTATCTAGAAAGACTCAGCAAGGTTAATTTTAACTTCCACTAGTTAAGCCTTAGGCTTCCTCAATTGTGAAGGTGATTTCTGCAGGACCAGCAGTTGGCATAATGGCTAGGTCACTGGACTCCCATATACTCCTATATAGCCGACTGCGGTTTGAGTCCCAGACCTGGTGGCTTAAACTCATGACAGGCGTGTGTGCATGTGTGCCCAAGATCACAAGAGGAGAATGGAGGAAAAGGGATTGCAGCGTGGCCATCGCCCCTGGCGAGTGACTTCTCACTTTCTGTCTCTCTGTCTTTCTGGTGAGCACACACACCCTATAGCAAAAACCTCTCAAAAAAAAAAAAAAAAAAATCATCATTCTGTAAGATTCATTGTGAAGTAAAAGAAGTTAGAGGCAGATTTTCTTAAGGCTTAATCTGTTCAGATCAACTCTTAATACTAAGAATGATGTCACTTTGGTTTTCTTATGGCTTAGTTACTGGCATAAGCACACCCATAATCATCAACTTCCTTATTCCAGCATCTTTGTCCCATAAGGCCCACAATTTCATATTTTTTTTTAAATTTTCAAATTAATTTGGTGTTCTAAGCCTCACTACTTGCAAAAAGTCCAGCAGTCGCTGGCAGGAATATTTTTGGATTATTAACGAATGAGATATATCCTATTAACGAATGAGATATATCCTATTTGCAAAAAAAAAAAAAAAAGTTTGTTTTTGATTCAGCAATTATGTGTGCTGTCCTCTATTTTATACTCACAATCTGGTCAAGCCAAAGTGTCACCTGACTTAGGACATTGCTCTGGGCTGTGCCCTTTTCAGTTTGACAAACAGCAATTTGGTGCAATTGCAACTTCTTATTAAGCTGCAGCAAGTTAGGGAATCCAGTACTAATAGAATTCCCTTAAAAGATTGGCTGACAAATTTGTTAGCTTAATTGTACATTTGCCCTTTGACTAAAATCAAGATTAAGTCCCCACCTTGGGAACTGCATTTTCAGTTAGTAAGAAGGCAGACTGCACATTCTACTTAGATCTTTTCTATTTCTATTTTGTTAGCTTGCTTAGTTTGTTGTTTTCACCTTGACAGCAACACACAGTTCCATTATGCTCCATTATTTTAAAAGAGAGTTTCCCTTCTTCCTCAAGTAAAGCTGTCTCTGTCTTACGGTAATAGTGCCTCCCCCAAGTTGTGATTGTGCATTGTGTGGGAGATAGGCTAGCAATCGGGTTGTGGGCATCTACAATAGCACCTCTCACGTCCTTTTTTATCTCTTGTCAACTTTAATACAGCTCTGGTTTGTTCTAACAACCACCACTTTCTGAGCTCTCAGTGCTGGTCAGGCTCCTCACCAATGATGTCACTTGATGTTTGGTTGAGTCCTATCTAGTATTTCGGAATTATCAACATCATTTGAAGACATTTTAGTTATAACATTGTGCTTTAAAAAAAAAATGCCATTCTTGAACATATATATCTGTTACCATAGAGGCTAAGACTATGTGATACACTAGCATAAAAAAGACTTAGCTGAAAGAACATGAAAATAAAATGGCCATGGTATTCAAAACCACATAGAATATCATGTTCCCACTATAATATATATTTTTCTCAGTGAACAATATAGTATTGATTATTGAGGGTTATTTTTGGAAAAAGCCCTCATTTTCTCTTTTGTTCTCCTCTCTGAGTATGTTTGCTGTTGCTGTTACTGCTCTTCTGGATCCTTTGATACCTGTTCCTAGAGGAGAAGGAGAGCCATTGACATAATTTACATGTTTGCTAGTTCCTGAAAGCTCCCTATTGGTGTTTACTGTACTTCATGACTGAGTAGTGAGTCACCCGCACATGTAACTAAGAAACAGCATCGCTTTGACCTTAGTCAAGACATCCTGCAATAATGGCCCGGTAGAAACAAAGACCTATTCCTTTTGTTAGAAAAGATTCTTTCATTTCCAATCTGTAAAATAAGATAAGAAAGCTGAGCTCTAAGATCTTTTCTGGAGCAAACCTTCTACGAACTTGCAATGATTTCTTCCCTAAGGCTAGAGATCTCACTAAGCTTCACTTCTCCTAGGAAACAGGAAGTCAGCACACTGTAATCATAGAAGGAAATAGAAAGAAGATGTCCAATATCTACTTCTTTATTAATTAAAGTGAACACTTGGAAAAAACAAACATAAATTAGACATGTTCTTAAATGTCGGTGCAGCATATGTCTCACTGACTTCCCATTAGCTTTCTATGGCAGTTCTCCTCTGTGAGGAGGCAATGTGAAATGCATCAATACTGCTAAGCCCTCTAAGCTTATTCCCAAATGCAGGGCTTATCTTCCAACCAGGCTATGAAATCATTTCCCTTTTGTATTATAATAATTTATATAGAAACTTTTATCTCTGAGTTTTAATAACTTGAGTTTATGACTGATATTCCAGACTCTAAAATAGGATGCATTTTATGGCCTTCAGGCATAGTTGTTATATAGCAAGATGAATAGCAAAATCAAATACTTGTCATACATTAAAGTCAAACATAGTTGAAAGTGCTTTATACACTCAAAACTCACCAGAACTGAAGTTCTGACAGTGAAAGTTAAAACTGCATTCCTTTAAGTTCTTATTTGTGATTTTAAAATGCTTCTATCTTGCTTGACTTTCTCATCCCCTTTTGGATCAAGTGAATTTGCAAAAGTCACTATGTTTTGATCTAAGTTTTAAGAATTTCCAGTTGGTAAAATATTCATGCACTATCACCTAGGATTGCAATACTCTTATACAATTTTGTACATTCCTTTAAAAATCTATTAAAGTAGCCATGAGAACAACTTGACTGTGACTTATATCATAAAAATAACTCAACTTCTAACATATCTTTAGGAAGGCTACATCAACTTCTCCAACATTAGTAGTTTTTCTTTTCAACTGTCAAATAATCTGGAACCTATCCTTCTTAAACAACTGTGGTCTCAAATAAATGCAATTATAATTAAAAAATTGACATTCAAAAATATTATATATTTTAGATGCTTTTATAATTTTTCAAATGATATATAAATATGACATTGTAGAGAAAATATTAAACCTTCTAAATAAATGAAAGTACTATTAAAACTTTATATAATCCTATTCTCTTACACTAGTAAAGCCTAGTTAACATATATCCAGATCTTAGTCTATTAATTTACAAACATCACATGCACATACTTTTTGTAGTCTTTTTTTTTTTTTTTTTTTTCTATAGGGCACATGTGCTCACCAGATAGACAGAGAGAGACAGAGAGACAGAAAGTGAGAAATCACCCCCCAGGGGGGATGGCCATGCCGCAATCCCTTCTCCATTCTCCTCTCGGGATCTTGGGCACACATGCACATGTGCCTGGTGTGAGTTTTAAGCCACCAGGTCCGGGATGCAAACTGCGGTCGACTACATGGGAGTCTGGCAACATAGCCATTACACTTACTGCTGGTTCCTGTAGTCTTATTTTTGTTTGTTTGTTTTTTTTTTAAGGACAGGATCTGGATACGTTGCAATTTTTCAGTGTTAGCCTTTCAACTGGAATTATCAGTATGTGTCACCATGCCTGGCTCTTTCATAAACAGGATTTCCCTATGTTGCCCAGGCCAGCCTCAAACTTGTGATCCTCTGGCCTCAACCTCCTAAGTCACCATCTAGAACCTTCGCTTAAGCCAGGAATCAAACCCGGCCTCCCATGTGGTTCCAGCCTGCAGATCAGCATTTTAGCAGTGTGTGCCTAACTGTGCATGTAACCCTGTTTCTAATAGAGGGTTTTTGTTTGTTTTAATTACATGCATTAGAGTGTATGTAATTTTCTGTAAATTGCATTTGATGGCATCTATGACTTGATCTCATGTCAGTATATAAAAATTTATTTTCTTTTAAAATATTAAACACCAGTCTTATGTATACGTTCACTTTGTTTTAGTCAACTATTTTCCTTTTGATAACATTTACTTTGACTTCAGATATTTGCACTCAAAACTCTTTTTAAATCCTAAAGCTATAGAAGTATTGCCTTTTATTGCCTTCTGTTATTAAAAATGTAATTTTTCTTTTATTTATTATCTAGTTGATGATTAATTTTAGGTATCACTTTGATGTGATTGAGAGATGCCCTAGAAGGCTGGTGAGCATTATTTCTGGCTATGTCTATGTGAATCTCCAGAGGATGTTACAGAAAAACCGACACAGAGGAACAGAAATGGCACTCAAGATAGACTAGAAAACTCTTTATTAATGTTGGCTGATACAGAGAAGTTAACACTTTGAATCTCCAGCCCTGACTGGAAGTTGGACACAGTCTTTTATGGGGGAATTGTGTAGGGAAGGTCTCTGGATGTCAGGCATGGAAAAGGGACTCAAAATCTGCCCTAAAATGGAGGTGGGAGAGAAGCAGGAAGTCTAACCTATTCAAGGTTTCAGGTTACCTTTTAACTCCAGGAGGGCAGAAAACCTCAGGAAGCTAACAGTCCTGAGTTTTTCATAAATTTAGGGTCTCTCCATATCAAGGAGACAGACATGTGAATTAGTGGACTGAGTGGGAAGGATCTGCCCTCATTGTGGGCAGGGTCTGCCCTCAATTGACTGGCTGGATTTTCAAAGAGGCTGAAGGAGGTGAACACTCTCTTGAGTGGATACCCTCACTTACTTCTCTTGGATATCAGAACACCAGTTTCTTTGGGCTTTGGCTTCTGGGACATAGATCAGTGAATTCTGGTAGTTCTTCGGCCTTTATCCTTATACTAAAAGCTATATGACTGGTTTTCTTGGTTCTTGGTCCTTCTAAATTGGATTGATACATTTTACTGGTTTCTCTGCTTCTTATCTTCTAGATGGACTTTCAGCTCCAAAATCATGTGAGCCAATTCATCTAATAGATCTTCTGTCATATATCTATATCTGTCTAGATATCTACCTATGTTATCTATCTATCTATTGAGATACATATACATATATATTCTATATTTTTCCTATATCATACATTTATTGACAAGTTTTTAATCAGAGTTTTAAAACTTCATCTCCATCCTATATTAGTTTTCAATACACATGAACCTGATTTCTGATTTTGCTGTGTTAGTAATTTGTGAATAAAAAATTATTTAACATGAATTATCATTACTTGCTATCAAAGCTCCATTAGAATGCTCTACAGAGATCTGTTTCCCATTGCCACATGAAAAATTAACTTTCTCCTAACACAAGTTTTAAATTTATCTCTTGTGGTTCTGCTACTGAGTCCTACTCACCTCAATTCTTTTTGCTATTTGAAAAGAACTTAAAGGTGGGGATAAGCTTAGGGCAAGATGATGTTTGGTAGTGTTTTTCTTTTTCTTTCTTTTTTTTTTGGCAGTGTTTTTCTTTCAGGGACCATGACTTTTCTTTTAGGAATCTTCTCAACAGCATTTCCTCTCCCAGGAGCTCAGTGCTCTCATACTGCCTTCAGCTACATAGAAAGACCATGTAACAGTACTTAGAGACCTCCTTGCAGGTAGAGACCACTCATTCATGCATGATCAAGGAAATTAAATAAAAAGTGGTTTAGTTCAGTCAGGGCTTAGGACTAATTGCACAGATGAACTCTTTGGTTTCTTAACCAGATGCTCATTAAATGGCAACTGAGGAAATTGGTTTATATAACAAAGAGAAGATAAGAAGAGGGGAGGTCCTACATTGTTTGTTAATAATGTCAACAGAAAATAACCAACTCCCAAAAATTAATAATTAATGTGGTTTATTTCCAAGCAGAGTTTGAGTGACCTAGACCCAGAGAGAAGGCAAAACATGACTTTCTCTTGGAGTAATCAGGTACAGGGGTTCCTTTTATTTGATTTTTGAGAGTGAGAGACAGTTTGAAATTTAGTGCAAAGGTTTTCCACTGGTCTGGCCCAAAAAGGCAGGATATGTAGAAGCAAGGGCTTGTAGGTTATAGGTGGGTTTTATAGCTTTTAGGTTAGTGATTAGAAAAGGAAGGTTGCTGAGATCAGAAAGGAATGTACTTTAACAGTGATAAGGTGGAGGAGTCCGACCCGGCGAGGCCGCAGGATCTGTCTGAGCCCCCCGACCTTTGAGCTCCGCTTCTGGTCGGTTTAGTATGTTGGCAAGGCTGCTACTGTGCGCCTCTCTCCCCACAACCTCCCCTCCCCCCGACCTAGGAACAAAGCTTAGGTCAATTAGCATGTCAGCAAGGCTGCTTGCTATTTGTTCCAGAAAACTGGTAGCCTTGCTAGGAAGTGACCCCCCTCTGACTCCCCAATACACTACTGTAAAAGAATTACATAGCTCTCTTATACATCCTGAGTATATGATAAAATTTTCCAAGAAGTCCCCCAACTGCTCCCCTTTGCTCTGATCACCTACTGCGAATTACAGTGCTTTATTTCCATGGTCACAATAGAGGGTGGGCTGAAGTTCTATCTAGGCAAAAATAATCTTGACCTTTGGAAGGCCCTTCAAAATACATTTAAGGTAAACTTAATCTTTTCTTTACTTAAAATAGGATTAAGCCAAAACTGGCCCAGGACACCCCCGCCCTCACTAAGTGAAATAGATAAATATATTAAGATTTCTCAAATTAAGTTTTAGATCCCTATAAAACTATATAAGTATCATTCTTTATTAAGATCCATAAGAATTAATATCTATACTTGAGATTTTCTTTTCTCAGCACCATTCCCAGTAATCACAATATGGCTGCTGCGCCGCATTAGCTGATAATCATTTCTGCTTACTGGAACCGCTTTCCCAAAACTGCATTCCATGGAGACTCACCTACAATTGCAGAACTGCACTAGACCCACCCTTAATCCAACCTTAAATAGAATCTATGTTCTCTATTGTTAAAACTTTAAGAGCTGATAATTAAAACACATAGTCCCTCTTCCATTTACTTGCATGTATCACATTTTCAATAAAAACGCATGGTGATTCCTAGCAGTAGTCACTCTTCGAAGAGCGATCTCTGAGGAGTGTCCAGCTAAGGATGTGCATGAAAAAGGCACCAAGACCTTTGTCTTCTGTATACCTGCTCCACCTCTGTAGAGTCAACCCACCTCTGCCGAGAGGCTGGACCCCGGAAATTAGGAGTCTTAATGTATATCACAAAGATACTCCAATACTATGCCAAGGGCAGGATGTAGGAAGAATCCTACATGAGCCAAAATGGTCTGTCAACATTTGTGGATGAGACTCCTACTAGGACTTCTGGAAAGGACTTTGGAAAAATAAGAAAAAGCATTTAAACTTCTGTCCACAGTACCCGCTGTTGGCCAAAAATTATTGTGTAAGCCACAAAATTGACAGGTCCCACATTGCTAGAAAGGCTCATTCCTAGGAGTCAGGTCCCACAACACTAGGAAGGCTCATTCCTAGGAGTCAACTCTATTGTTATAGGTAGTGGAGTCCTGGTAGAAGGATATATCTGAATGACTCTATAGCCAACTGTTTCTGAGCAAAGGAAAAAATCATGCCTCAAAGTTCAGTGGGGAGGGGAGCAATTTTTAAAAGTATGACTGGCAAAATGAAAAATATCTATAATAACTTGATAGCATTTCATTATAATAGAGGTAAATGACAACACGATTTTCCTATTATACACATCAATTTAAGATAGACTTATGACTGAGTGTCATTTTAAGATCATTAAACTCATAAATTCATGATGAATATATTAGTACCAATAATATGTATGCTAAAAATTAAAGACTACAGTTGACAATGATCCTCACATAAACTGATATACCAGATTAGCTTTTCCAAAAACAAGATGCATCTTTTGAGGTTTTCCAGGGACCCAACTGGAAAAACCCAAAAATTGAAACTTTAGGTTTACAATTTGATGGTTAAAAAACAAGTCAAGAACATGTCAGAAAACTCAATACAATAATGAGGTACAACAGGAATGTAAGTCACTGAATATATTTAACTTAAGTTGATAATTATAAAAAGTTACACAATTAAAAAGTCTATAAACCTTTAAATCTCTATTTGTAAAGTAATCAAATTTGACTAAATACAAACATAAAGCATAAAAATCTGTTTCTTAAGTAAGTTACCAAGCCGTAAGGAAATCTCCCGCAGTATGTTTGCAGTTTGCTGAGAGCAGATCAGTGCTTCAAAAAACCCCTTGATTTTAAGTACAGAACCAAAATAACTTGTATTAACTTTTTAGGAAAACATATAAAATGCTTCCTTCAATATTAACCAACTTGTCATGTAAAACTTATCATAATAAATTTTTTAATAAAATTTATGTTCTTTTTGTCTTTCCAACTCAAATCTCAACCCAGTATATCTTAGACCTAGTATTTGCCCCTTTTTTCTAATTAAATATGTATATGTTTTAGTTATCTGACAAAGCTTAGGTCAATTAGCATGTCAGCAAGGCTGCTTGCTATTTGTTCCAGAAAACTGGTAGCCTTGCTAGGAAGTGACCCCCCTCTGACTCCCCAATACACTACTGTAAAAGAATTACATAGCTCTCTTATACATCCTGAGTATATGATAAAATTTTCCAAGAAGTCCCCCAACTGCTCCCCTTTGCTCTGATCACCTACTGCGAATTACAGTGCTTTATTTCCATGGTCACAATAGAGGGTGGGCTGAAGTTCTATCTAGGCAAAAATAATCTTGACCTTTGGAAGGCCCTTCAAAATACATTTAAGGTAAACTTAATCTTTTCTTTACTTAAAATAGGATTAAGCCAAAACTGGCCCAGGACACCCCCGCCCTCACTAAGTGAAATAGATAAATATATTAAGATTTCTCAAATTAAGTTTTAGATCCCTATAAAACTATATAAGTATCATTCTTTATTAAGATCCATAAGAATTAATATCTATACTTGAGATTTTCTTTTCTCAGCACCATTCCCAGTAATCACAATATGGCTGCTGCGCCGCATTAGCTGATAATCATTTCTGCTTACTGGAACCGCTTTCCCAAAACTGCATTCCATGGAGACTCACCTACAATTGCAGAACTGCACTAGACCCACCCTTAATCCAACCTTAAATAGAATCTATGTTCTCTATTGTTAAAACTTTAAGAGCTGATAATTAAAACACATAGTCCCTCTTCCATTTACTTGCATGTATCACATTTTCAATAAAAACGCATGGTGATTCCTAGCAGTAGTCACTCTTCGAAGAGCGATCTCTGAGGAGTGTCCAGCTAAGGATGTGCATGAAAAAGGCACCAAGACCTTTGTCTTCTGTATACCTGCTCCACCTCTGTAGAGTCAACCCACCTCTGCCGAGAGGCTGGACCCCGGAAATTAGGAGTCTTAATGTATATCACAAAGATACTCCAATACTATGCCAAGGGCAGGATGTAGGAAGAATCCTACATGAGCCAAAATGGTCTGTCAACATTTGTGGATGAGACTCCTACTAGGACTTCTGGAAAGGACTTTGGAAAAATAAGAAAAAGCATTTAAACTTCTGTCCACAGTACCCGCTGTTGGCCAAAAATTATTGTGTAAGCCACAAAATTGACAGGTCCCACATTGCTAGAAAGGCTCATTCCTAGGAGTCAGGTCCCACAACACTAGGAAGGCTCATTCCTAGGAGTCAACTCTATTGTTATAGGTAGTGGAGTCCTGGTAGAAGGATATATCTGAATGACTCTATAGCCAACTGTTTCTGAGCAAAGGAAAAAATCATGCCTCAAAGTTCAGTGGGGAGGGGAGCAATTTTTAAAAGTATGACTGGCAAAATGAAAAATATCTATAATAACTTGATAGCATTTCATTATAATAGAGGTAAATGACAACACGATTTTCCTATTATACACATCAATTTAAGATAGACTTATGACTGAGTGTCATTTTAAGATCATTAAACTCATAAATTCATGATGAATATATTAGTACCAATAATATGTATGCTAAAAATTAAAGACTACAGTTGACAATGATCCTCACATAAACTGATATACCAGATTAGCTTTTCCAAAAACAAGATGCATCTTTTGAGGTTTTCCAGGGACCCAACTGGAAAAACCCAAAAATTGAAACTTTAGGTTTACAATTTGATGGTTAAAAAACAAGTCAAGAACATGTCAGAAAACTCAATACAATAATGAGGTACAACAGGAATGTAAGTCACTGAATATATTTAACTTAAGTTGATAATTATAAAAAGTTACACAATTAAAAAGTCTATAAACCTTTAAATCTCTATTTGTAAAGTAATCAAATTTGACTAAATACAAACATAAAGCATAAAAATCTGTTTCTTAAGTAAGTTACCAAGCCGTAAGGAAATCTCCCGCAGTATGTTTGCAGTTTGCTGAGAGCAGATCAGTGCTTCAAAAAACCCCTTGATTTTAAGTACAGAACCAAAATAACTTGTATTAACTTTTTAGGAAAACATATAAAATGCTTCCTTCAATATTAACCAACTTGTCATGTAAAACTTATCATAATAAATTTTTTAATAAAATTTATGTTCTTTTTGTCTTTCCAACTCAAATCTCAACCCAGTATATCTTAGACCTAGTATTTGCCCCTTTTTTCTAATTAAATATGTATATGTTTTAGTTATCTGACTTTAATACAAATACTTTACCATACCACAATTTTTACCAATTTTTTTTTTCTTTCTTGCTGTTTTCTACCTTGTGCTATATTGACCTCTGAATAGGCTTTTGGGAACCTCCCCTCAGAATAAAAATAAATAACTAAAAAAATAATAGATGGTTGTAACAAACTGTGGCCAGACCCTTCCATTCCTGTGGAACAAGACCACAGAACTGCTCCATCCTATGTGCACAGGTGGACCCAGGACATAATGGCATGTCACCTAATCAAGGTGTCAGCCATTTGTGTGACCCCATCCCTTTACCCATCACATACTAAAACATCAGTCTTCAAGGTAAGATGGGCTGAAACAGTTTTTGGTTTTAAATCCCCCCTCAGAGGTTTTTGCTGTACTTTATATAACCTTAAATAACCTTCTTATTTAGACTACAATCCTCCAAAAAATTATGTTAAAAAGAATATTTTTATGCCTTACTTGTGGATTTTTTACTCCAATGACATTTTAATGTTCTGTAACTTTGTATGTAGAAATACATATATTAACCTTAATTTTCTTTTACCCTTTTGTAACTTTATTTTTTTTTAAAGAGAGAGAGACTGAAAACTGAGAAAGCAAGGTGCCAGATCTGGGATTGAAATCACAGTTAGCCATGTGGGAGCCCAGCATCTTAACCATCATGCCGTCTGCCGGCTCTTGTAACCCTGATTTTTCTTTTATAAGTAAGCAATTTGACTTGTCATATAGCAACTATATTTTTTTAACTATTAAAATTTTTAAAACAATTTTTCTATGGAACAAAATAATTCTATAGACCCCCCCCAAACTTTTTTCTCTGTAAGAGTTAGTGCCAAGTGAAAAACTTTACACTTTATATGTTAGCCAAAGTATTTTAACTTAAATGATGACAAGTATTTTACTAATAGTAATTTAACATAGCATAATTTCTTTTAAAATCTAAAAATACCTGAACATTTTATAACATTAGTCTTACAATTACCAGATTTATCTTTAAAAACTGTATGCCTGGAGTATCTAAATACGAAAAGATACCAGAAAGTCAGCTGTTTATTTTCCTATTAACTTTTTATAACATGTTAAATATGTTTACAATATGGAAATTAGATATTTACCTTAAGTTGCTGACAACTCTGAAATCTATTTTTACTAAATCAATAATACAAAAACAATTTTGCAGTTTGGTAAAATCTCAGCTGACTATTAAGAAGAGATCTTTAATTTTATTTTAAAATTTGTAGCAGGCCAGGGGCCAGCAGTTAGCATAATGGCTATGTCGCTGGACTCCCATGCAGTCGACCACGGTTCGAGTCCTGGACCTGGTGGCTTAAACTCACACTGGGCGCATGTGCGTGTGTGCCCAAAATCCCAAGAGGAGAATGGAGAACGGATTGCGGCATGGCCATCCCCCCGGGGGGTGATTTCTCGCTTTCTGTCTCTCTGTCTCTCTCTGTCTTTCTGGTGAGTGCATGTGCCCTAGAGAAAAAAAAAAAAAAAAAAAAACCCTCTCCAAAAAAAGAAAAAAAAAAATTTGTAACAGGCTTATTTACTTAAGCACATGAACTTGAAAGCATTTGTATTAAATGCTATGAGTGCCCTTTATTTACATGCCAAATTTAATAAAATTCCTTAAAGAATTTGCAACATAAATTTAACATACAACATACCTAAATATGTGTACAACATAAATGAACATATAAGAGTTATAAAAGTATCCCTGTTTCAAACTCACCCTTCCTGCCAGATTCTTGGCAATAGGTGGATTGTTATCTTCCTCTTGATATCCCAGATATCACCACTGGAATGAGACAAGAAGTCAAACTCTAGGAAGTGCATCCAGATATGGATGCTAAATCCTTCAAGGACTTCCCTGGACATATGTGATGCAATTAAATTCCTCATGTGAGAGATGTGCAAGTGCAGAAAAAGAAAAATACAAGAAACCAAAACAAAGAAACTAGATACTAATGACAGACCTTCTCCTGCTAAAATTTTTTTACTAACCTCCAGGTTAAATGTCAATCCCTAACCTCATGCCTAAGGTAGTTGACCTTCTCTGGTAGCTGCCTACCCATATGCCTTTCAGGTTTGAGGGTAAATTTCTACCTTATTAGAAATGTTTATTTTTATTTTATCATTATTTTTTTTTTTGGAGAGGTTTTTTTTGCTATAGGTTGCGTACACTTGCCAGAGAGACAGAAAGTAAGAAATCACCCCTGAGGGAGGTTGGCCACGCCGCAATCCCTTCTCCTCCATTCTCCTCTCAGGATCTTGGGCACACATGCACACGCGCCCGGTGTGAGTTTAAGCCACCGGGTCTGGGACTTGAACTACAGTCAGCTACATGGGAGTCCAGCAACATAGCCATTATGCTAACTGCTGGTCCCTAGAAATGCTTATTTTTGTATTTTTTTAATACCCTGTAGCTCAATTTTTTCTTTCCATAACAGCACACCTATCAAGGGACTCACTCTCTACAAGCTCCTGAAGACAGAAAATAACCCACTCTAAAAAAATTAATAATTAATAATTAATGCAGTTTATTTCCAAGGAGAATATGAGTGACCTAGGTCCAGAGAGGAGGCAAAAGATGTCTTTTTTGGGGTGATCAGGTACAGGGTTACTTTCATTTGATTTTGAGAGTGATAGCCAAAATTAGTGAAAAGTTTTCCATTGGTCTGGCCCACAAAGGCAGGGCATGTAGAAGCCGGAGCTGGTAGGTTATAGGTGGGTTGCACAATTTTTAGGTTGGTGATTGGAAGGGGAGATTTGTGTCCTGAGGAGAGATTCATCAAAGAAATATTTAATCTACATCTCAAGGAAAACCACATTCCTACAAAATCACTAATTGAGTTTATTACAATGGTTGGGGGTAATGTTTTACCCTTACAGGGTGGTACCGTAGTAACAGTAAAACTCACGGCAGAAAAATTAAATACCGGCCAGTACAAGGACACAAGGGAGGGCTCGTAAACTGGGCCCTGCCTCAGTTTCTTCCCAGTCCAGGCCCTGCCTTAGAATGGGAGTCAGCATCCTTACCAGCTTGTATTGCCTGCATGACCCCTTCAGGGAAGTTCTGTGTCTTGAGAAGAGATGAGCCAAAGAATATACTGTAATTCATTGAAATATACATCTCAAAGATACTATGCCAGGGACAGGATGTAGGAAGAATCCTGTTAATGGAAAAACTGGTCTGTTAATATTTGTGGGCATGACTCCCCCTAGGCCTTCTGGAAAGGACTTTGGAAAAATAGGAAAAAGCAGTCAGACTTGTGTCCACACTCCTTTGAGCAACAGTAAGTTTGTCAATGAGCTGGCATTTCTCAATAAGATAGTCAGTTCTTCTGCAAGCTGCTCCTCTTCTCACATAAAGTTAACTTCTCAGAAGCTGAACTAGCCTAGATAAAAACCCCAAACAAAACCCCTCATACACAGGTGAGAAAAACAAAACAAAACACCAAAACCTCATCTCAGTTTTCCACTGGCAACATATTTTTCAGGACTCATTCCCTGCCTGGGAGTTCTGATATTTCTTCCCTCTCCTAACTCTCCATTTCAGTATTTCTTCTGTGACCATGTCTCTATTTCCTCATGAGCATGAGACAAAAGAATTAAATTAACTGTTGTTCCTGTACTGGGTACAGGGCCCATGCACTCCAACTTCCTGCATCATTATCTTAAAACTATGAATCCACCTTGAAACTAAAGGCTAAGACTGATATTTAAAAAAAAAAAAAATCTTTTCTAAGGGGCTTGGAATCCAAGGTTCATTTACATTGCAATGACCTACAGTTAAAGAAAAACTTAAAAACTTAGGCTTTGGTTATGGGAAATAAGGAGACAAAGGCCAAGAGAAGACTATACCGCCAAGTATAAACACAGGTCTTAAAGTAATAACAAAACTTTAAGAAGTTTATAGGATAGAAATTGCTGGCATTGAGGATAAGAGAAGGAAAAAAAAAAAAGACCCCAAGCCTACTGCTGCCAGAAAACTGACATTTGTTTTCTACTAAAATAGAAAATACTTAAGATCTTGTAAATCAAGGAGGCCCACCAGATGAAGACACACTCTTAAACTGATAAGTCCATGATCAATTCAGTAGAGACTTCTGTGCTTAACCAAAACACAAAAATTAAATAAAACAAAACTCTAGCAGAGTGGTCTCTTTCAGCATGAACTGTCCTGTTCTTTGCCCCTGCACATTGCAATAAAGCTAGGCTTTTTTTTCATCATAGCATGTGCTTAAGGTTTGGCCCATAGTATCCTGGAGAGGGAACCAGATTTGAGTTTGTTGACAATAACCATTATGTTTACTAATCTGACAATGTGTGTCTTTCCCAAGTTTATTTCTGGTAAGAGAAAGAATAGGAAAAGACAGAAATTGTCCTGACAAGGGGAGTTTTTGGTGCCTTCTTAATTTCAGAAGCAGCTTCTGTAAGGAATGGGCCAATCACAGGAGAAAATAGAAATGTAGACCCTTTATTGGGAGTGTTTCTGGGCAAGATTCACTGGTATAACAGAAAGGGAGAGGGAGGGAGGAAGACAGGCCAGAGAAGTAGCACGGTAGGGGGATTTTAGTGATTTTTATAAGGGTACAGGGAGGGGGAGTGTCTTAGAGGTAGGAACAGTCCATGTATGATAAAGGTTTAGAGGGAGAGCAGACTGTTGTGTTATGTAACGTTTGATGGCATGTGCAGAGTATAGTCCCGTGTGCCAAGTAGAGCGCCATGTGCAGGGTAGAGCACATGTGCTACATCTGGGTTAGATCCAAGTGCAGTGCAGTTCTGATGACAGACTAGATCTGGGTTGCATCAGCTGACTGTGGTGGGGCATCTAGTCCCCACATCCAAGCTGCCCAGGCCTCTCGCCTAATAGCTTCTGTTATTTTTCTTGACAGTCTCAAATTTATTCTTTTTTTATTGGACAGGTTTTTGCTATAGTGTGCGTGTGCTTGCCAGAGAGACAGAGAGAGACAGAGAGACAGAAAGCGAGAAATCAACCCCCAGAGGGAATGGCCACACCACAATCCCTTCTCCTCCATTTTCCTCTCAGGACCTTTGGCACGTATGCACACATGCCCAGCTTGAGTTTTAAGCCACCAGGTCCAGGACTTGAACTGCAGTCAACCACATGGGAGTCTAACAACATAGTCATTACACTAACTGCTGGTCCCTCAAATTTATTCTTGTTAACTTTTTATAAGCAGTTAATTTTACCATATTTTTGAAATGAATTTTTAATACTAATTAAAGTAGCAACCTTATTCATTTTTTAAATAAGATGCAGATTTTCTAATTTAGAGGCAAAAAGACTGATTTAGAAATATTGAAGCTTCTGCCTGAGAAAATTCTAACCAAGATCACTTTTTGTAATTCTTCCCATTTATCTAAACACCTGCAGGTCAAGGCTCCATGTCATACATACAGCCAGCTGTGGTGCCCAAAATGGGTCATCCTCTTTGCTCTTTTTAAACTATAGATGTCTTATTTCCCATTTTTTTCCTTTTTTTAAAATTCATTTTTAAAAGGAGAAACTGGCCTGTGGAAATCTAAGGATTTTAATGTGCTGAACCAGCATGCTGCTTTTTTGAGCGTTTCTCCACTAAATGTCACTCTCGAGGCGAGATCACTTGTCTTATGTGTTTCAGTTCCCTTTGTTATAGTCTAATCAGTGAGAAATAAGAGGACATCCAGACATAGTCAAATTTATCAGAGCTTATTGATTAAGCTGGCATGGTGTGGGGGACTCATGACTCTCAAAATCCCACAGCCCCAAGTCTCTCTGTCTCTCAGACTTTCTGGAGAGCGCATGCGCCCTGTAGCAAAAACCTCTCCAAAAAAAGACAAAAATTACACTCTTTTGTGGGTTGACATGGCAATCACAAGGACAAAGAGCTGTGGGCTTGAAAGGGTAGGGGGTAGGGTTTTACAATGTAAAAGCAAAAGTAAGCGAAAGTGCATTACAGAGGCAGAACAAGCAGGTTCATGATTTCTAAGGGTATGTTCCATTCCTGCCTCAATACAATGGCATCTCAATAGTCTTCATGGCTCCATGGCTCTGGGCAAGGTCTTGACTGGGACCTTAACTAAAGGCAATTAGGAGGAGTGGGGTTTAAGGACAATAGGAGTGTTAATCACTCTATTTGCTCTTAGGCAAAGGAGGAGAAGGCAAGTTTCTAGTCATAGGAATCTAACAGTTCATAGTGGAGGTACTCCTCCAAGATGGAGTCTCGCCCACTTCATCTTCAAGAATTTAGCACCCTTGAAGAGAGCCCAAAATACTTAATGGTTAGGTCTTATTTTGTGTTCACTGGATGGACCTGTTATTAATTATTGTGCTTGGGATTCCCTATAGGGCCACTGCTAGTCTTAAGAAAAGAAAACCTTCTCCTTTCCCCCCCCTCCAGACACTCCCAGTATGGCTCCCAGTCACCTGGGGTGCCTACCTGGCAGGGAGGAGCAAGTGCCCTCTATGTTCTGAGCTGAGAGGCTCTGTCTCTCATTTGGCTATGAATAAGACAGTTCATTTCTCCAGTGCAAACACAGAGCAGCCAACTGAAGCAGTTTTAAGAAGGCAAAGAAGAAAGACTGTTTAGAATGCTACTTTATTTTCCTTTATTTTCTTTTTTCCCTTTTTTTAAAATATACATTTGGTTTTCCTAACTACCCACTCTAAGGGGAGCAAAGCACTACACCTTGCTCAACAAGAGCAAATCACTGTCCTTCACTTGGAGGAGAGCAAACTGCCACCTCTCCTTGGAGGGGAGTAAACTGCCAACTTTCCTCATTGGAGGGGAGCAAACCTAGGTTACTCTAAACAGACAAATGATAGACAGACAAGGAAAACCAGCTTAGAAATAAACCAGACTGTCTACCAAATTTTGGGAGGTACAGGGCCAGAGGACTTACTAAATCTCCCCCGAGGAGAGGCTCAGAGCTGGAGAGGGTTCAAAGTGACCCCTCAGAAGATCTCTGGTTCGTCTCTAATCCCTTCATGGTCCCATTTTTGTCAATGGAAAATTATCAACTCTAAAAATAAAATTAACAATTAGTGTGGTTTCATTCCAAGCAGAATATGAGTGAGCTGGGCCTGGAGAGGAGGCAAAACATATCTTTCTTTCGAGGTGTTCTGGCACAAGGGTTCTTTTTATTTGATTTTGAGAGCAAGACAGAGTTTGGAATTTAGTGAAAAGTTTTTCCATAGGTCTGGCCCAAAAAGGTGGGAGGTGGGATATGTGGAAGCAGGGTCTTGTAGGTTATAGGTGGGTTTTATAGCTTCTATGGTGGTGATTGGAAAAGGAAGTTTGCTGAGATCAGAAAGGAATAAACTTTGGGACCAACAGTTGGTGTAATGCCTATGTCACTGAACTCCCATGTAGTTGACTGTGGTTCGAGTCCCAGACACAGTGGCTTAAACTCATGCTGGGCGTGTGTGAGTGTGTGCCAAAGACTCCCAGAAGAGAATAGAGAAGAAGGAATTGTGGCATGACTATCCCTGGGGCATGATTTCTCTCTTTCTGTCTCTCTGTCTGTCTCTGTCTTTCTGGTGAGTACAAGGCCCGACCACGCATGACTCCCCCTAGGTCTTCTGGAAAGGACTTTGGAAAAGTAGGACAAAGCAACAGACTTCTGTCCATAATAATTAACCTTGGCTTTATAAAATAATGCAGGCACTTACTGACTATACTTTACTCTTTACAATGTTGAACTTAAGAACTCTGGGATAGAGAAAGGCTGGGGGTCACTTTGAAAAATCTATAGCTTCACAGTTTGTTTACTCGTAACTAAAACATAACTTTGGAAAATAACCTGTTGGGTTTAGGGTTAAGCCAAGTTTCAGCCTTTGCTTTACAGAGGACTTTTAAAGTTTAAATGGACCTAATATTTTATGCTTTTCTGGGCTGCTTTGTTTTATACTTCCCCTTTTGATTAAGACCTTTCTTTCTGAAAGAACGAATGGTTAATTTAATTTAATTTCAAATCTTTCCTATGTTTTCAGGAAGACTTTTTTTCCAGATATTCTGTCCTGTGTCAGGGGAGAAAAAGGGGAGAGCTATTTTGGACAAGAAACTAATGAGGGGGGCCGAGAAGTGATGTGGTGGTTAAGGCACTGGACTTCTCACATGACCAACCATGGTTCAAGTTCTGGATCTAGCGGCTTGCTTTCTCACTTTCTACCTTTCTCTGTCTCTGTGTATCTCTGGTAAAATTTTTAAAAATCATCATAATAAATAAAGTTAAATAAATAATTTTAATAAAAAAGAAACTAATGAAATTCCCTGGCTAAACTGTCAACACAGAGCAACAGATAGGGAACTCTAGGTGAGCCACACACCCACTTACAAAGTACTATAATACTATGTATCATCTATAAATGTTGGGCTGTCATATTATAAACATCTAGATGTACAGAACAAAATTGGCTTGAATGTAATGGAGGTAACTAGCATGATTATAAAAGTTAAGACAATTCATAGTTTAAAACATAGTATAGGCTGAGGACAATCAACTAAACAGATCACTTAAGGAGATGTCCTTTCTCCCCTTCTTGTAACCATTTGCCCTTTTGGGTAATTCTTTCTAGACAGAGTACTATTTCCCCAGAGAAACTGATGTGGATGCAGTAGGTAGTATGAATAGCTGCACAGAAGCTATTAATTGTAAAGCTTTAACTACATTATTATTATTATTATTATTGAGATTTTTGCTATAGGGCATGTGTGCTTGCTAGAGAGACAGAGAGAGACAAAGAGACAGAGAGGGAAAAATCATCCCCCAGGAGGATGGCCATGCCACAATCCTTTCTCCTCTATTCTCCTCTTTGGATTTTGGGCAAGCACACACATGCACCTGGTGCGAGTTTTGGGCTGCTGGATCTGGGACTCGAAGCAGAGTCAACTGTGTGGGAGTTCAGCAATGTAACCATTCCACCATCTGCTGGTTCCTTAACTACATTACTCGACCAAGGGAAATGGGTAAACATACAAAAATAATAGTTAAGAAGGTTAATAAGAGTCTTATCCAAATAGAAAGTTTTGTTTTGACATTTTGAGAAAGCTGTTCATGTTATGTGATGGGCAACTTATGCTGGTTTGTGGTTTGAATGTCCCTGGTTGTGACATGATACCATGTTGATCTTTCCACAATGCCCACACAGTCAGCCTAAGACTTGTTCCTTAATAACCTTGAATTATCTAGCTTTAGTTTAATAGGCATCAAGAAACAAGATTTGTTTGTGGTTGGAGATTTAGCTAAATCTTAGAAGAAACTAGAATTTAGAAAAAAAATCTTGACGTCTGTCTAATAACATTAAACTATTATAGTTCTTTCTTCTGAAAAATATTTTTTTTCTATATGGCCATTTAAAATTTTGGAAAATCCTTACCTAGGTAAGTCCAAATTACTAGAAATCAACTCTTTTTTTTTTCTTTGTTTTTGGAGAGGTTTTTGCTATAGGGTGTGTGTGCTCGCCAGACAGACAGAGAGAGACAGAGAGATAGAAAGTGAGAAATCACCCCCCAGGGGGGATGGCCACACCACAATCCCTTTTCCTCCATTCTCCTCTTGGGATATTGGGCATGCACACACACACGCCTGGCATGAGTTTAAGCCACCAGGTCTCGGATACAAACTGTGGTCAACTACGTGAGAGTCCAGTGACATAGCCATTACACTAACTGCTGGTCCCTAGAAATCAACTCTTCAGAGTTCTTTTTATTCTATGACTCCACTTTTCTTCTTTCTATGATTCAACTAGAAATCAACATGTTAAAATTATAGCTGCCTGAAAAAAACCTTTTAGAAAAGCATGAGAATAAAGCATGACTGTGGGCAAGACTTGAAACAGCTATGGTTCAGAATCTGATGAAAAATTACAATTGATAAAGAATTTTGGCTAAATTTTGCCATATAAATATTTAACAGTAACTTAAAATATGACTAAATACAGACTATATATTCCTAAGAATCTCAAATCATTTTGCAATGCATATTAATAGCAAGTTTATACAAATATAACTCAAAGTTAAAAACCATTTCATATTTGATAATGTTTTCATACAATTTTAGCATATAAAATAAAACAGATTTTTTTCTTCTTAGAAAACTATGAACCTGTTCAGAATTTTAAATAATTTGTTTGAGGTCAAAAAACTTAATTTTGAAATTTGGAAGTCTTGTCAAATATCAAAGGTGTACAATACTAAATAAGATTAAGGACTTTTATACTCAAAGTTTGCATACTAGCATGTTATTTCAAATGAAAGTTTTATTCTCAAAGTTTTATTCCTCTAAGTTTTATTATAAGTACTAAAGAGACTTCACTTGGATTTTCACTTTCCTACCCTAATGCAATTTTTTTTTCCATTTCTTTTCCCAAACTCTTTATCTAATTACATAGAAGAGATTGACAAACATAGCCACATCTAGATGTCTTCCTATTGTGTTTATTTAAATTCCTGAGAGAAATATTTATAAGTGATTTTCAGTTTCCTGGATTCATTTATTTGTTCCCTAGTAATCATTCATAAGTTCTTTAAAGAATTTATCTATTGTCAGTGAACCACAGCAAACTCAGAGGGTAAATGACATTGCCTCTACAGTACTTTATCAAAAATAGAAACACTGGTTATTGTGAAAGAACTATTGATCTGGAGAGACCCTGAATTCATGAATAACTCAGGGCTGATAGCTGCCTGAGGTTTCTGCCCTCCAGCAAACTTACTGCCCTTTCCCAGAGCAAGAGGGCAACCTGAAACTTTGAATAGATTAGACTTCCTGATTCTCTGCCACCTCAATTTTAGGGCAAGTTCTGAGCCCCTTCCCCATCCTTAACATCCTGAGACCTCTGCTTCTCAATTCCCTCATAAAAGACCATGTCCAACCCCCAGCTGGGACTGGATACTCATAGTGTTATCTCCTCCATGCCCACCAACATAATAAAGAGTTCTCCTTTCTCTTCTGAATGCAGTTTCTGTTCTCTGGCATCTATATTTCTGCAATATTTGGTCCATTGACTAGGAATTAAATTCAGACTGGCCCTTTGAGCCACCAATCCCAGAGATTTCCCCCCCCAGGACAGGCACTACAGTATGGAGAGATAGGTACACCCCCATCTCATTTGATGGGATCCCTCAGCCAGGATGTCCACCCTGAGACTGAGTGTTCCTGGATCATTGGACTCTGATTGGAGAAAAGGACCAACTCCTTGACCCTGATGCATCAACCTAGGTCAATCCTAATAATCAGGTAAGCCCCCAGGGATCTGTAGAGCCATAGTTAGACCTACTTGAATAGAGTAAGGAGACCCTATCACTCTCCTTCAGTTGCAAGACTGGCGGTGAGGGGTCATCTGGTAATTGGTTGATGTCGGGAGGAAATCTATAACCTCTGAATGAATGTGAGTGTTTGTGGTGCGCGAATGTGTTTTTGGCTACGTGGCTTCTCACTATGGAGCATGATTGAGTCTATGTCTGTGTTTCCATGGTAGTTTTGCAAAAGGCTAAATAGCAAAACTGGCTTTGGGGGATCCAGTCCCTCTCTACACATTCAATTTGGCAGAGGATTTATATCCAATTGCTTATTGCTAAGGAACTACACAAAGTCCATGAGGGACACGGCTAGACAGACACCTGATTAGTCCTCTCTGGGGGGCTCCCACCCTTTGTCCATTCCAATAGCATTTATAGGAGTGGGAAGCAGAGGCTGATGAGAGGGTTTTCCCTGTAAAGGTGTACAGACAGAGTAACAAATGTTGGGTCACTGATTCTGTCCTCAAAGGCTGGGACTTGAGTTCCTCCCAATTGTGATGAAAAATGTCCTCCCAGAGCCCGTCCTGACCCTCCTACCAAGACTTCCACTGCAGAGATAAACTTGACCACTCTGTCTGGGAAAGAAGAGGACAGGCATGATCCTCTATCTAGACAATCTTCCCTCGCTGATTAGCTTGACAGATTTTGATCCCTTGTTCTCCTCCATTCCACGTGCCACCTGCCCAATAAATATCCCTGTCTAAGGTTCCCGTCATTGGAATACCAAGAGGACAGACCCCAGAGATAGTGCTGTGGTCCTTCTGATTGCAGCCCTTGGCTGAGGCACTCCTGAAAACTTGAACAAATTTATTGCCTGTGCTGCCTGGCCTTATTCAACAGTGTCCTCCAGGAGGCTGCAAGACTTCTGAGTCTCTGGGCTAAGGCCCACCCCTAGGAGCCACCATCCCTCCAGAGTTTCCTCATTGATCACTTCCTCCAACCAGTGATTTCCTAAGCCTTCTGGGAAGTGCAGGGTTTTGATAACTGGAGGGGTCAGAGATATTTGGGTTATGAAGAGAAAACCTTAGTACAAGATTTCCAAGCCCACTGCACTGGACTGTATACTGACTAATTTTAAAAAGGAATTTTCTGGTGATTATGAAGTTAAAATGAATCAGAAGAAGTTGAGAGCCCTGTGTGAGGTTGAATGGTCCTCTTTCAAGGTTGGATGGCTGCCATAGGGAACCTTACATCTTCTTATCATGTGTGCTATGTACACAATTGTTAATGGTATCCCTGGTAACCCCAAAAAGTTTCCCTATGTTGACTCCTGGCTATAGGAAGCCCAAGTCATTCTGCTCTGGGCAAGAATCTGCATAAGGGGGAAAAACCAATGCACTATTTCAGCCACCTGTGTCATGCCCCCAGTGCCAAACTCTGACCAAAAGAAACCCACAGCTCCAATCCTGCAGGGTCACCCAGAAGAGGAGGCTTTAGAAGTCCCACCCCCTAGGTCCTAACCAAGCCAGTTATCAAAACTCCATCCCTGTCTGTTTCTCTGGAGCCTGAAGAGAACCCTGAGGAGCCAGCTCCAACCATCTCCACTAACTCAGGGGAGAGGCTTCCAGACATCCTGAATTCTGTGCCCAGTTTCTGCCATCACCCAGCAAGCCTCTGCAGCCTGGGGCAACCTCATGCTTCAATGCCCTTTCAGGAGACCCATGGGCCCCCCAGATAGGCACAGATGGGGCTCTTAAGGAAGGCAGAGCAGCTCTCTACTACCAGCCCTTCATCACTACCTATTCCCCTCCTACTTGGAACAGCCCCAGGCAATGATAGATCTCATGGAGTCTATACTTCAAACATACCAGCCCACCTGGGATGACTATCAGCAACTACTCATCACCCTACTTAACAATTTATGGTAGCAAAGAAATGGCTGTAAGAGCATGTCCCCAATGATGTTGTAGATCCCAAGGCTTAGGCCAGAATTGCTTTTATGAGTGAAAAGCCTAACTGGGATTTCGGTACTGAGGGTGGCTGTGCCCATCTTAGCAAGTGTCAAGAGGCACTCCTACAGGGAATGAAAGCTGGTGCAAAGAAATCTACTAACATGGCAAAAACTACAGAAATAATTTAGAAGACAGATGAGCCACCAGGGCATTTGATCCAGAGAGCTCTTAAAGCCAGCAAATAATTAACACTGCCAGTGTTACCCAATCGGCCCCTGACATCCATAGAAAACTCCAAAAGCAGAAAGGCTTTGCTGGATGAACACCACCCAGCTTCTGGAGACTGCTAATCGAGTCTTTGCAAGCTGTGACCGAGAGGAAAGAAAGGAAGCAGATAGGTGAATAAAGCAAAAGGCAATCCTGTTGGCCACTACCCTCAGACAACCAGATGCCTCTCCCAGTCCCATTCCCAGCAAATGCCCTAAGCAGAAGGAAAATCAAGGAGGAAAAACCAGAAGCTCACCAGGAGCCACCAAGAGTCCTCCTAGTCATGTTAGAATCAGAATAGGACTGACTTGTCTCCATGATCTTAGGACCCAGGAGCCGCCGGTCAATGTCAAGGTAGGGGGCCAACTGATAACATTTATGGTAGATACTGGTGCTGAACACTCCATTGTAACCCAGCCTCTTGTTCCTTCATCAGGCCGAAAAGCTACTGTCATGGGAGCCACCGGAAACACCAGGAACCAGCCCTTCTTGCAGACAAGACACTGCTAATTAGGAGGATACTTGGTTACCCACCAGTTCTTGTACCTTCCTGATTGCCCAGTTCCATTTCTGGGAAGTGACCTATTGACTAAACTTAGAGTGCCAATCAGCTTTGAGTCATTAGTCTCAGTTGCTTTAACTGTCAGTCCTGACAAAATCTACCTGTAACAATGCCCCAGGATGAGGAATGGTGAATGTTTGCATCTGAGGGACCCAGTGGAGGTGATGAGGTACTTTCTTCACTTGTTAGAGACTTTCCTGCAGTCTGGGCTGAAGGGAGCCTACCAGGAATGGCAACTAACCACCCACCTGTAGTGGTCGAGCTGACACCTCTGGAACAGCCCGTGCACCTTTGAAAGTACTCAATAGGCCAAGATGGTAGACTGGCCATAAAGAAGCACATTGACCAGCCTAGGGAGGCAGAATCCTGGTCAAATGTCAGTCTCCCTGGATTACTCCCTTTCTCCCTGTGAATAAGGGAAGAGATCCAGAGATCCAGGGAACCACTAGAGACTATTGGCCAGTCCAGGACTTGTGAGCTGTGAACACTGCCATGGTGTCCTTACATCCCACTGTATGTAATACATATATTTATGGAGTGCTCTTCCCACAGAGTCTGAATAGTTCACTTGCCTGGATCTCAAGATGCTTTCTTTTGGGACCAGCAGTTGGTGCAATGGCTATGTCACTGGACTCCCATGTAGTCGACCATGGTTCGCGTCCTGGACCTGGTGGCTTAAAACTCACGTCGGGCGCGTGTGCGTGCATGCCCAAGATCCAGAGAGGAGAATGGAGGAGAAAGGATTGTGGCATGGCCTCTCTCCCGGGGAGAGGGGGTAATTTCTCACTTTCTGTCTCTCTGTCTCTCTCTGTCTTTTTAGCTAGTGCATGCACCCTATAGCAAGAACCTCTCAAAAAAAAAAAAAAAAAAAGATGCTTTCTTTTGCCTGCGACTAGCAGCCATCAGCCAAATAATATTTGTCTTGGAAAGGGAATATCCAGACACCCAAAAGAAAAGTCAGCTCTCATGGGCTCAGGTCTAACTTTGTTTGGAGAAATACTTACTATTTACTTGGAAAATTTTTTAAGCCAGGAGATTGGGTACACTCTACTCCAATATGTCAATAACTTCCTACTCGCTGGAGTGACTGGAGAAAGTTACTGGAAGCTAACTCCAGAGCTTCTCCAGCTTCTATCTGAGGGAATGAATGTAAATTAATTAATCAGTTAAAAATAAAATAAATAAATAAATTTGCTTAATATATTGATTAAAAAAAAGAAAAGAAAAAACACCTTTATTCCCTCAGAATTAGGTACACAAGCATGAGCCTGGAGATGCTGTGTGGGTTAAAAAATGGGAAAAAAAAAATCACTACAGCCCATCCAGTTGGGGCTATATGTTATTGTGCTTATTATCCCTACTGCAGTTAATGTTGCACAGCTAGCCCCGAGGACCACCACTCGCAAATGAAGCAAGTCGCAGCACTGGAAGACCTGGACGATGAAAAACCACCCTGAGCAGTCAACTAAGATAACCTTCCAGAGAACTAAGACCTGTCATCATGACTGCAGCCCTGCTGCAGCCACTCTTGTGCTAGCTGCTCTATGCACAGCAGAAGCTTGAGGAGTTTACAGTCTTGCTTTCATCACTCTGGACCAATCTATGCATGGCAGAAGCTTGAGGACAGCGATGGATGACACCCTCACCATACCCTTACAATTTCCTACTCCTAACCTTTGCCATAGTGTTGTGCTTTTCTCCATTGGTCTGGTGGCAGTGGCTCTAAGGGGCTAGAAGTTATGGGAGAGGCTTTTGCTAGCATTAGTATATCTCCTGGTAGTAGGAACCTTGATAGGCCTAAGATGCCTGGATTAACTAACTGGAGGCATTTTCATTGGGTGTCTATTCCTAATACGGATTTTGCTCTAGTGATACTCCTGACCCTGGCCATTGCTCTTTTACCTAGCCTGACAGACACCTACCCACCTTGACTCAAATGGTGTAACCAAACCTTCCAGGAATCCACTGTCCTACTGCTACTGGATATCTACCTACCAGTGATAACACATTTGCCTAGGATTTAGGATCCCATAGTCATTCTGGGGTTCCCAAACCTGCTGGCATTCATGCACCAGGGGTGGGGCTACAAGTCCTGCACTGACTTGGTATTCCTCCAAAAGTGCCAGGACGATAGAACAATCTATTTTGTTGGTAAGAGCAGAGAAAGTCATGACTATTACTGTCGATGGAAAAAAATAACCAACTGTAAAATTAATAATTAATAATTAATGCAGTTTATTTCCAAGCCAACTGTGAGTGACCTAGGCCCAGAGAAGAGGCATACATGCCCTTTCTCGGGGTGATCATGTACAGAGGTTCCTTTTATTTGTTTGAGATTGACAGACAACATTTAGTGAAAAGATTTTCCATTGGTCTGGCCCAAAAAGGCGGGACATGTAGAAGGTGGGGGGGCTTGTAGGTTATAGTGGGATCCACAATTCTTAGGTTGGTGATTGGAAAGGAAGATCTGTGTCTTAGTTAAAGAAAAGCTTAATCTACGTCTCAAGGGAAAGGGAAGTTTTATGTCTTTGGAAGAGATAAGCAAAAGAATATACTATAATCAGTTGAAATATACATCTCAAAGATACTATGCCAGGAACAGGAGGTAGGAAGAATCCTGTTAATAGAAAATAAATGGTCTGTTAATGTTTGTGGGCATGACTTCCCCAGTCCCATTTTGAAAAGATTTTGGAAAAATAAGAAAAGTAGTCAGACTTCTGTCCACATTATAATTGTCTCCCTACGGGGAAATGAGTCTGTTACGCTGGTCTCAGATAGTATGGGCTCCCATATAGAAGAGGTAAATATAATGCAAAGGCTCAGGCCACTGTCCAGGATGCAGCACAGAGGCTTAATTAAGAGTTAGGCTCCCCAAGTTCAGTTGAGGCTCCCTGCACCTTGTAGGGACTCCCAGCTTGATCCAAGAGTAATTATGCTCATGAATGCCACTCATGACCTCCTATCAGGCACAACACTAGTTAGCATCTAGTTGTTGGCTTTGCATTCAAACAGCTCTTCCCTGCATATATGCCACTCTGACCTACCCTACAAATGAGAATCCACTTATTAATCTGAGAGGGACCAGTCTCCCAAGTGCACCTCTTCTTCAAACCCCAGGGCTGTTTTACAAATCATGGTCCCATCCATTAAAGTAGATAATATGACCTGCCACAATACATATCCAGACAACAGGACCACAATTTGTTCCCAGTACCTGGGGTTCCACCTCGTATGTGGACCCTATGCTTAACAGTACCTTTCAGAAAACTGGTCCAAGGCAATTCTCACCCCCCAAGTGGACGTTCTACAGTGAAATGAGACTGTTGATATCCCCCTGGTAGTACTTGCTAGAGTTCAGAGGGTGATACAATTCATTCCCCTCCTAGTGGGGCTGGGGGTTGCTGTTGGGGTTGGGACCAGGACTGGAGGTATGGCATCCTCCCCTGCTTACTACCAGCAGCTGTCCACTGCCCTGGCAGAGAACCCAACAGGTAGTAAATATTATTGAGACTCTACAAGTTTAGCTAAATTCCTTGGCCAATGTGGTCCTACAGAAACAGAGGGAGTTATATCTCCTGACTGCTTAAAATGGTGGACTCTCTTTATTTCTGGGAGAAAAATGTTGCTTCTATGCCAACAAATTGGGTGTGGTCCAAGACATGGCCAAGCAGCTTAAAGATTTGGTCTCCAAACAGCAAAAAGCAACAGCTTACTCCTGGGCAGGTTGAAACGGACTTTACATGGGCCCCATGGCTACTGCCTCTCCTGGACCCCCTAACAGTTATTGTTTTAGCACTGGTAGTCAGACCATGTGTCCTTAATCTAATTAAGCAATTATAACCTCCCACCTGAAAAGCCATCAAGTATAAACTGCTTGTCACTACTCCAGAAAGCTGTTTACTGCCCTACTGTTAATTGACCCTCCTTGAGTATGATTAAGAAGGCTTAAGAGGGGGGATGATTTGGAGAGACCCTGAATTCATGAATAACTCAGGGCTGATAGCTGCCTGAGGTTTCTGCCCTCTGACAAACTTACTGCTCTTCCCTGAAGCTACAGGTTAACCTGAAACCTTGAATAGTTAGACTACCTGCTTCTCTGTCACCTCCATTTTAGGGCAGGTTCTGAGCCCTTTCCCCATTCCTAATATCCCCAATTCTCCCATAAAAGACCATGTCCAACCCTTAGTCTGGACCAGAGATTCATAGTGTTAACTCCTCCATGCCTGTCGGCATAATAAAGAGTTCTTTTTCCTCTTCTGAGTGCCCTTTACATTCCTTGGCATGTTTTTCTGCAACACTTTTATTAATTTATAGACTTCAAAAAGTAAAAAAAAAAAAAAAATCTTACTTTTCTTAAGTTAAAAAGATGTGATAATTGGCAACAAAAACACAAGAACTTACCTTGAGAAAGATACAGAAACTTTTTGTTTTTCCAAGAGATTTTTATTAAAGTGTGTTTGCTTGATGGAGAAACAGAGATAGAGACAAAGACAGAAAGTAAGAAATCACCCCAAGGGGGATGGCCACACCACAATTCATTCTTCTCTCAGGATCTTGGGCATGCATGCACATGTACCTGGCATGAGTTTTAAGTCACTAGGTTCGGGAATTGAACTGTGATCACCTATGTGGGAGTCCAGTGATGTAGCCATTATGCCATCTGCTGGTTTCAGAACCTTTTTTTTAAGTCCAATTTTTTTTTTCTTTTTTTGGAGAGGTTTTTGTTATAGGGCACGTGCGCTCGCCAGATGGACAGAGAGAAACAGAGAGACAGAAAGCAGGAAATCAACCCCCGGGGGGGGATGGCCATGCTGCAATCCCTTTTCCTCCATTCTCCTCTCAAGATCTTGGGCACGCACGCACACATGCCCAGCGTGAGTTTAAGCTACCGTGTCCAGGACTCGAACCGCTGTCGACTATGTGGTAGTCCAGCGACATAGCCATTACACTAACTGCTGGTCCCAAGGCCAATTTTTTAAAAGGTAAAGAAATCCTTCCATAATTTCTCTTTCCTTATTTATTTATTTTTAAACTTGCTGTAGGGTGCAAACCCTTACCAGAAAAAGACCTAGAGAGAAAGAAATTGATAAAGCATCCCCTAAAAGGGATGGCCATGTACTCTCTTCTCCTTCAGTCTCCTCTCAGGATTTAGGTCATGCAAACCACATGCCCAGTGTGTTCTACAAGCCACAAGGTATGGGGCTCAAACTGTGCAGTCAATCATGTGGGACCCACTGTCTCAACCACCATGCCTATCAAAACTTACAGAAAATCTTGTTGTTTCAATATAGTATTGGTATACTCCTGATGTAACTGGGCCATAAAAGAACCAAAGTCACTTTATTATACTTATCCTTAAGGATAAGTATATCTTAGGGCCAGTTGGTAACATGGAGATTAAGACAGCTGGATCCCATGTGGTTGACACTGTGGTTCAATTCCTATACCCTGTTTGTGTGCATGTGTGCCCAATGTCCTGAGAGAAGAATGGAAGAGAAAGGATTGTGGCATGACCAGTTCCCTTAAGAGCGTAATATCTCATTCTCTCTCTCTCTCTCTCACTGTTTCCTCAACAAGTAGTTACACACTATGGTAAAAATCTAAAAAAAAAAAAAGAAAGAAAGAAAGAAAGAAAGAAAGAAAGAAAGAAAGAAAGAGAAATTCAGTTCTGTTTAACCTGTGCATACTAGGCATGCACACATGTGATGATCCTGGCTGACCAGGAGGGACTAGGGGAGATAGTTCTGTGGGATTCTGTTATGGGTTCTTCTGTCTCGTTCTCTCTAATGAAAGAAATGAGTAAAAAAAAAAGAAAAATTTCAGGATTTTTCATGGGGTACATGTACTTGCCAGAGAGAGAGAGAAAGAAACAGTGAGAGGAAAAGTGAGAAATCACTCCTCAGGTGGGGTGGCCATATCACAATCCCTTCTCCTCCATTCTCCTCCTGGGATTTTAGGCATGCATGCACACACGTTGTGTGAGTTTTAAGCCACCAGGTCTAGAACTTGAACCATAGTTGGCCATGTGAGAGTCCAGTGACATAATTGCTATGCCATCTGCTGGCCCCACCCATTAAATTTTCTTTACAAGACCTTTTTTTTCTAGATATCAACTACTTGGCCTACATTTTTTCTTTGTATCTGAACAACCAATATGTCTACTTAGGGCAAACCAGTTTTCTTTTCCTTAATATCCTCAATCCTATAACTTTTGTGACATACAATTTGACTTTACTCACAAACTGTATTGTTTCCCTTAATAGCTATAGTTTTGGTTACCATACATTAGTTAGAATTTTAACTTTTAGCAATTGTAAACTACTACTTATAATTTTTAGAAATGTGTTTCTTAATAACACAAAAGTTAAGTTGCTAGACCCAGAAATATTTAGCTTTTTATACCATATAAATACAGGATGTCCAACTACATAAACTTTGTTAAACTAAACTATGTTGGCCTCAAACGGCCACTGTATTCCCACACTTGGATTCCTATGGATAAACTGAATCATACTCTCTGGACCGTTTTCCTGAACTGGGTGCTGTTACAGCCAATCACACTAGCCATATTCCGGTCAATCACAGAAAGCCCACCTTGTAGCTGTTCCCACAGTCTACCATCCAGCGGTAACCAGTCCAATTATTTCTCTACCCCATTCCCTCCCTTTCATTTTTGTATCCACTTTCCCTTTCCTGCACGCATCAATTTTCCTTTCCACACACTTAAATACTCTGTGACCACACAGCTACCCAAAGTTGCTTGAAAGCCATTCTCGGAAACTGCCCACTTTAAATCATTCCTTGTTCAAATAAACTCAAAATTTTGGCTTGTCTAAAATTTTGTTTTTAACTTTAAACTTAGCCTTAATATTTTAGCATTTCAACTTTCCCAGTAGACAAACAAGAAAATGTCTGCTCTATTCTATCAACTAATCTTAAAACAAGCCTTATTTATCAGAGTACCTTCAATTACACAAATTGATACCAAGCTGAGACCCTCTAAAAAGGGTGGACTCTCAGTTTCCTTTTTTTTTTTCTGTAAAAGTATAAGTTCCCAAACTGAAAATTGACTAGAACTACAAGTAACTATTCAAATTGTTTGACAAGAGAAGTCCATTTAAATATAGATGCTACATTTAAGACTCTAGACTTTGACTACACCCCTTTGCCAGGTAGTTATTTGAATACATACCCTAGGTCACTGTAAATAGAACAGCCTTCATATGGTAATAAATGGCTGTCTCTCTCTAACAGTACTTATGTAAAAGATGATCTGTCATTTTAACGGACTAAAAAGTAGCTTATAACCTTCCTCTTCTTCACCAAAATTAGTTTCTTTACTGTAGGAATTAAGATGTAGAAATTATGTATAACCCAAATTGTAAGATGTTTTATATGACAATGATCATTGACTACATCATTTCTAGACTGAAATGCACCAAAGACCTTATGATCACTCCCTCCCAGATGTTCACGGAAAATAACCAACTCTGTAACGATATTTAGTGAGGTTTATTTTTAAGCAGAATATGAGTGACCTAGGTTGGAGAGGATGTAAAATATGTCTTTTTCTCTCTGGGTGATCAGGTACAGGGACATCTTTTATTTGATTTTGAGAGTGAGAGAATTTGGAATTTAGTGAGAAGTTTTCTCATTAGTCTGGCCCAAAAAGGCAGGACATATGGAAGGGGAGGCTTGAAGGTTGTAGGTGGGTTTTACAGTTTTTAGAAAATGAAGGTAGTTGAGATCAGATGTACTTTATCAGCAATAAAAAGACTTACTATACATCACAAAGATATTCCAATACTATGCCCAAGGCAGGATGTAGAAAGAATCCTGTTACCAGTGGGTCAAACAAAAGTAACAGGACCAAAGGTCTATTAATGTTTGTGGGTGTGACACCTTCCAGACCCTCTGGAAAGGATTTGGAAAAAGTAGTCAGCAAACTGATTATCTGAGACCTCGCCAATCAAGAATGCCCACCAGATGATCACACCCTCTTGAACCACTCATTGAACTAATCATGTGTCTGCGTCTGGGACCTCTGCCCCTAATTTTGCCATTAAATACTTAAGGGAGACTAATTTTTTTTTGTTTTGTTTTTGTTTTGTTTTGTTTTGTTTTGTTTTTAGCGTGAGTTGCCTATTCTTATTGCTCTGCATTATGCAATAAGGCTGTACTTTCCTTTATCGCACAATGTGCTTACATTTTGGTTTGTAGCACATGGGAAAATGAACCTGATTTGAGTTCAGTAATGAAAGGAAAAGACTTTAATTAGTTTTTGTATTTCTGAGATAATTTTTAAGTGTTTTGAAATTTTTCCTAATTTAATTGAACAGAATTCTTTTGTAAAAGTTATGTACATATAACTTATACAGACACAGACAGGCATATTCACACTTTTACTTAAGATTCATCTACCAATTTATATGTTTTTCCCCCCCTTTCTTTAAACTATTAATTTTTTAAGAGGTTTTTGCTATAATGTGCATGCACTTGCCAGAAAGACAGACAGAAAGTGAGAAATCACCCTGTCTGCAAGCCTTTCTCTTCCATTCACCTCTTGGGATCTTGGGCACACATGCACAAGTGCCTGGTGTGAGTTTAAGCCATCAAGTCCAAGGTTGGAACTATGGTTGACTACATGGGAGTCCAGTGACACAGCCATTACACCAACTGCTGGTCCCATCTTTAGATTATTAATTCTTTAACAACCTCCTACAAACCTAAATTTGCACTTTCAAAGGTATGACTCTTAGTTTAAACTAAGTGGAAAATTTACATTTAAAAGACATATAGTAGAGATACAGATGGTTAAATGTGAGGCTTCTCATGTAGATTTAAACCAGTGCCTTTCCTAAGAGTTTTTGTTGACTTAAGGGAGCCACCCCTATGAGTGGATTTTTTTTTTTTTTCCAGCTAAACAACAGAACAAAGAAAGCTTGACTTTATCTAACTTTTCTTTTAAAATTTTAGCAGTGAGTCAGGTAAAAGTGACTAATTTTAAAAGACACTAATTTGAATTAAAACTGCATTTGTGGAACTAGAAGGAGTTACAATTTCACACCTAGTTAGACTTTCTGCTTAGCTTTTAGAGAAGGAAGGGTAGGAAATTTGCATCTTAAAGACAGATAAAAAGGAAAGATTTTACCAATAAGGGTTGAGGGGTATTCTTTAGAAATACTCAAAATAAGTGTCAAAGTAACATAAGCTTATCTCCATTGTCCTACAGAAGGTAAGAATAAGAGCCTGCTGCAGGCAACAAGGCTACCTCTACTCTATGCACAGGTGGGCATAAAGAAAGCCTGTGTACAAGCCTGCACCAATAAGGGAGCATGACTTTTCTTTCTTCCTTACATTATGCCTACACTGCAAAACCCTACTACTCCAGGAACATAAAGGCTGAGAGAGGATATACCCATCTTAAAATAGTGAGACTCTAGAGATGCTTTTCTAATTCTCCACCTCTGGAGAAGTTAAAGTAGAGAAATTCTCCCTCTTAACACCAAAACCTCCCAACTCCTACTATGGATTCTAGTATTCCCTTCCATAGAAGAATAAACAAACTGACAGGGAGACAATACACTCCATAGGGAAGAGCCATAGAAAATTATTTAAACAAAAATAATTTAAAAGGTGGAAGTACATACCTCACCAGATGCCTAATAATCAAAGTAGAATACCAGGAAATATGTGAAAACTTAGAAGTCTCTCCCCCAGTGGAACACAGTAACTCATCATCAACAATCGATAAAGATTAGAAATCAGGGACTAGCAGTTAGCATAATGGCTATATCGTTGTACTCCCATGTAGTAGACCACGGTTCAAGTCCTGGACCTGGCAGCTTAAACTCATGCCGGGTGTGTGTGCGTGCATGCCCAAGATCTCGAATGGCAGAGAGAGGATTGAGGCATGGACATTCCCCCTGGGTGATGATTTCTCACTTTCTGTCTCTCTGTCTCTTTCTGTCTTTCTGGCGAGCACATGCACCCTATAGCAAAAACCTCTCCAAAAATTAAAAAATAAAAAGGAAAAGATTAGAAATCACAGAAATGTAAAAAATAAATTTCAAATATTCATCATAACTAAACTTGATGAGATGCAAAAGAAAACAGCTAGCTGATTCTAGGAGATAAAATCATTCTATGACATAAAGAGACACCCTAAAAAAGAATCAAACAGAATGTCTAGAGATGAAGACCACAATACAGAAAATCAAAACCTTCTTCAAAAGTTTTAACAGCAGATTAGGCCAAGCAGAAGACAGAATGTCAGACCTGGAAGACAAAGATTTTGTCTAAGTCAAAACCACCAAAAATAATTTAAAAAAAAGAAAGAAAAGAAAAATGAAGGCAACATATGGTAAATACTAGATATCATCTAACTGCCAAATGTCTGAATAGTACATATTCTAAAACATGAACAATCTCATAATAACATAGAAAATCTATCCATAAAATAGTTGCTGAAAATTTTCCAAACCAAGGGATACATTCAGACATCTGGATTCAGTAAATACAAAGAAAACCAATGTTGGGCTGTGGGAAAAGACATGATGAATTATTGCATAGAAAAATACACCATGACTTTCCCATAATCCAACAGAATTAACATGAGACCCTCCTCATGTCACATCATAGCCAAACTGGCAAAAGTCAAAACAAAGAGAATATTCTAAAAATGAAAAGAGAAAAATGTCAACTTGCTTAAAAATGTTATCCAGTCAGGTTAATGTCTGACCTCTCAACTGAAGTAATGCAAAGAAAGAATAGAAAGACTCTATAGAAAAACTCTAAAAGAAAAACAATTCCAACCAAGAATATTATGTCCCAAAACATTATTCTTCAATTGTGAAATAAAAAATAAAATCATTCTCAATTAAATGATTAAAATCATTTAATTCTTTCAAAACTGAAAAAATTAACCAACATTAGGCTGGTTCTTCAAGAAGTACTGAGAGAAGTACTATGTCAGGAAAACTGAAGAAAGAGAAACAGAAATAAAGTAATATAAAATAACAAAAAAATGACTAACAAAAAGGCATGGATAAGTTCACAATGTGAATAATAACATTGAATGTTAATGGATTCAATTCTCCAATTATAAGAAACGAACTGACTGACTGGATAAAAAGACAGTGAAGCACACTTCACTGATAAAGGCATACATATACTGAAAGTGAAGGGCTATAAAAAGATATTCCATGCAAATGGAAATGAACAAGAGGCTGGAGTCACAATACTAGTATCAGATAAAAATAGACAAAAATTGTAGCAAGAAGCAAAAGACATTGTAGAGTACTAAAAAGGAAAATTCACCGAGAAGATATCAAACTTAGGAATTTCTATACACATAACACTGGAGCACTCAAATACATGAAAGACTACTAGATTGAAAAGGAGAGAGACTACAACATATTAGTAGTTGGGGATCTCAACACTCCACTGTCTCCTTTTGACAAAATAATATAACATAAGCAAAGAGATAAAGAACCTAAATGACACCATAAATTGAAAGACCAGAGCAAACTCAGAGTGATTACATTTTGTCCCACCTTATTGAGGGATGGCACCATTTTGAAGAGGCGAGCCAGTCATATAAAAGAAAGTCATAAAACCATCACCCCAACGGGGCTGACCAAGAAGAAAAAAAAGAAATACCAGAAACCTAAAGTAACTTTCTTGCCCTACTTAATGACTTAAGACCAATTGAGGAGAGACAGATACTCACCCTGTAATCTACAACCAATGTATAGCCACCTGAGTGCATTCCTCAGCACCCCTCAACTTCCCCCACTCTGCTAACAGCCATAAAAATAACTGCCCAGCTAACACCCGGGATCTCAACTCTGATCCACTATGCCAGTGAGATTGAAAGTCCTGGCTCGAGCCTGAATCAAAGCGACCCTCGTGTGCTTACATCAGAATTAGCTCCTTGGTGGTCTTTTGGGAATTCATGACCGGGATGCAACAAAATCTAATAGATTTGACAGACATCTGTAGAAATTTTTGCCAAACAATCACATAATACTCTTTTTTTTCACCCCTGAGTGGAACATTTCAGAGCTCAACTTCATGATAAGGCAGGCACAAAACAAGCCTTTATAAATTCAAATGTAAAGACCCAATATCCAGCATCTTTTCTGACCACAATGGAATTAAACTTAAAATTAACTGCAGAATTAATGATAGAAAATGCACAAGGAGGTGGAGACTAAATAACCGATTCCTGAATGACTTTGAAATCACTAAAGTAATTAAAATCAAAATGAAAACACTCATTAGAGCCAATGATAATAAGCACATAAGTTTCTATCACCTATGGGACACAGAGAAAGCAGTCATAAGAAGGAAGTTCATAGCAATTAGGGCTCACAAGAAAGAAACAGAAAGTGATAAACTTGCCACATTTTGGGGAATACCACCACCAAAAAGCCCAAAAATATCAGTAGAAAAGAAATAGCAAAGATTAGAAAAGAAAATAATAAAATAGAGAATAAAAAAAATACTATACAGAAAATAAAGGAAATCAAAAGCTGACTCTTTGAGAAGATAAAATTGTCATAGCATTAACTAGACTAATCAAGAACAGAGAAAGAAACTAGATAAACAAAATCAGCAATGAAGAAAGCAATACAACAGATATAACAGAAATATAAAAGATCACGAAAGAGTCCTACAAGTAATGATATGCCAACAAACAACAAAACCTAACAGACAAATTTTTGGATGTGTAAAATCTACAGTGATTGAATCAGGAAGACATAGAAAGACTGAATAGATTCATAATAAGCAATGAGATTGAATCAGTAATAGACTCCCAACAAAGAAAAGCACCGATCCTGATACTTTCACTTCTGATTTCTACAAAACTTTTAAAGAAGAACTAATTCCAATTCTACTCAAAATATTTCCAAAGACTCAAAAGGAAGGAACCCTCCCAAATTAAATCTATGAAAGCTTTATCACTCTGATCCTCTAAACAGTCAAGGACATAACAGAAAACTGTACACCAATATCTTTCATGAATACAGATACAAAAATTCTCAAGATACTAATAAATCATATTCAACAACAAATTAGAAAGATTATATATCATGATCAGGCATGCTTTACCTCAGGGATGCTAAGGTGATTCAACATACACAAAGCAGTAAATGTAATACAACATATTAACAGAAGGAAAATTTAAAACCACATGATCATATCAATCAATGCAGAAAAAGCATTTGATAAAATACATCTCTTCATGATTAAGACTCCCAGCAAAACTGGCATAGAAGGGACATTTCTCAACACAATACAACCAATATGACAAGTCCATAACTAAAATCATACTAAAACAGGAAAACTTTCAGCTTTTCCACTAAAAACTGGAACAAGACAAGGTTACTCATTTTTTTCACTCCTTTTCAACATTGTACTAGAAGTCTTAGCCAATGCAATCAGACAGAGAATAG
>NW_006159428.1:2465091-2489197 GCF_000334495.1 Tupaia belangeri chinensis
TTTGCAGATGACATGATTATATACATAGAAAATCCAAAAGAATCTACAGAAAACTCTTGGAAGTAAATGAATACAGTAAAGTGGCAGGACTCAAAATCAATATGCAAGAATCTATAGCATTTTTATACACCAACAATGAACAGACTGAAGTAGAACTAAGAGAGCAATCCCATTTACAACAGCCAGAAACAATATAAGATACCTAGGGATAAACCTAACCAAAGAAGTGAAAGACCTGTACAAGGAAAACTGGAAAACTGAAGAAAAATAAAAATTTGAAAATGATACACAAAAGTGGAACGATAGTCTACATTACTGGATTGGAAGAATTAACATGATTAAAATATCAATTCCATTCAAATTAACTTATAATGCAATTTTGATCAAAATTACCAGACACATTCTTCATTGACACAGAAAAAAAAAATCATAAAATTCATCTGAAGTCATAAACGGTCTCATATCATCAAAACAGTACTATGCAAAAAAAAATAAAGAAGGAGGCATCTCACTTCCTGACCTCAAAGTATATTACAAAACTGTGATAATCAAAACATCATGATACTGGCACAAAAATAGGCATGTAGGTAGACCAATAGAAAAAAATAGAGAATCCATAAATAAACCACAAAACAGTTTACTGATTTTTGACAAAGGATGTTGATAATTCAGTGGGGTAAAGAAGCTCTCTTCAACAAATTGTGCTGGGGAAACTGGATATCTACTCACAGAAAAATAAAACTGAACCCCCATGTCTATCCACGAACTAAAAACACCATAAAATAGAAGAAAGTCTAAACATAAAACCTCAAACTATAAAATTACTGTCGGAAAACAGAGGAAAACTTCTGGAGACATTGGAGTAGGTAAAGACTTCTTAAGATCTCCAAAGCACAGGCAATAATCCCCAAAATAGTCAAGTGGGACTACAGCAGGCTAAAAAGCTTCTGCACAACAAAAGAAACATTAATGAGAATGAAGTTAGAATGATAAGGGACTGAAAACTAGAATATATAGGGCACTAAAACAACTTACCTGAATAAAATAAAAATTAAAAATGAACAAGTGAGCTAAACAGACAAATCTCCAAGGAAGACATATGAATAGCCAAAAAGCATATGAAAAAATGCTCATCCTCTCTTATCATTGGGAAATGAAATCAAAACCACAATGAGATACCACTTAACTCCAGTTAAATTAGCTAAGATTAAAAAAATAAAAAAATGATAAGGGCTGTTGAGGCTGCAGTGAAAAGGGAACTCTCATACACACTTGGTAGGAACATAAATAAGTACATCCACTGTAGAGAACAATATAGAGATTCCTCAAAACCTACAAATAGAATTACCATATGACCCAGAAATTACACTCCTGGGTATCTACTCAAAAGAAAACACTCAGCTGGAAAAACACTTGCACATCTATGTTTATTGTAGCATTATTCACAATTGCTAAGACATGGAATCCATGCAAACATCCAGAATAGACAAATAGATTAAAAAAAAAAAAGTGGCACTGTACAATACTACCCAGACATAAAAACAATGAGACCCTGGCATTTGGTACAAAACGGATGAATATGAAAGATTTACTGCTAAGCAAAGCAAGCCAGAGTAAAAGAGACATTGCATGTATACGGAATGTCTGCCCTATTTTGGCAAAAACTGAGATTGGAAGGTATAATAGCAGGGAGAGCAACTGCAGATATTAGAGACTGTATTGGAGGGAGTGGATAATAGGAAGTGGGAAAAGGGGGATCAGGAAAATAATTAACAGACACAAAAATTAAGTTTATCTGTTGTTATTGTAAATGATTATAAATGATAATATCTTTGACTTTACTAATATGCACTGTATTCGTGCTGGGAAAAAAAATTTGTATGCTATAAAGATGGACAGTGACTAAAAGTAATAATAAACAAACAAACAAAACCTAACAAATGCCTCCAAAAAATAAGCTGAAGGGAAAAATGAGTATCAGGTTAGTAAAGATGATAGTGCATAATAAGTCAATCTATTTGTTTAAAAGAAAAAAGAAAACAAACCCTTAACTACCTAGTTAAATTCATAACCTGTCTGACATTTGGAATTTTCTCCTCACTATGCAAAGCTGGAGTGGGAGAAATATTAGCACAAGTTGGCATCTGTGTGTGTGTTCTTAAATTTTGTACTTTAAATATAAATGACTTAAAAAAATTTATTAATGGGAACCAGCAGTTAGCGTAATGGCTATGTCGCTGGACTCCCACGTAGTCGACTGTGGTTCGCGTCCCGGACCCGGTGGCTTAAAACTCACACAAGGTGCGTGTGCGTGCGTGCCCAAGATCCCGAGAGGAGAATGGAGAAGAAGGGATTGCGGCGTGACCATCCCCCCTGGGGGGTGATTTTTCGCTTTCTGTCTCTGTTTTTCTCTGTCTGGCGAGCGCACGTGCCCTATAGCGAAAAAACCTCTCCAAAAAAAATTATTAATAACTACTTTGATATAAAAATAAATTCATGCTCAATGATGATTACATCAAAATATGTGCTCGTTCTCCAGGAAGGCTTAGATGTATCTCAAGCCTGGGCACAATACTTGTCTAAACTGTATTGACAAAAGTTTGCCTCGTGTTTTCATCTGGTTCTCTCCATTTCTGTTTTTTCCTACTGACCTTTCCTGGAGGGAAAGGAAATGGAAGATAGAAAGTACGGATCAAACAGCATTTGTACTTCTAGTTGCTGGGCACAAGTAAAGTTTTAACTCAACTAAATCCACATTTACTTAAAATTTACTTTCATTTGAAGTCTTAATTTTATGTATACAAGAATCAATTATTTTTATTTTAACTCATGGTAAAAACAGATTTTTGAACAGCAAAATTAAGATAAAAAGTAATGAACTTGAAGGAATTCACTATAAAAGTTTAAAGTTTTTTATAGAATATTTTCTCTTAAGAATTATTTTATTTAATTTCATTTATTATTATTATTATTATTATTGTTATTTTGACCACAGAGATACAGACAGAAACAGAGAAGGAACATGATAAAGCAAGTTGCTAGGTCTAGGACGCAAACCATGGTTGGCCCTGTGGGAGTCCAGCGCCCCAAACACCACGCCTCCCACGGTCCGTCACTGTAAGATTTTACAAGGGAGTACGCAGGTGGAATTAGGAGAGAATGCAAAAGTCTGCTTGCATTTACTGTTAGTTTCTGACTAGTCAAGAAAGAGGACTTTCTTACTAATCATGTAAAAAGAGGAAATGAAGAGTATAGAAAGATGGAGTTTTTGCTACAGTAGTAGTTGTTACCATAAAACCAAAGTTTTAATGTCCTAAAGTACTTCATACTCCCAAAATTTAAAGAGATAAGGAAGCTTAATACAAAAGAAAACACAGTTTAAGACCTAAGAGAAAACCTGCCCATGACCTTCGGATCTCCATAAAGAAAATAGGGAGCCAAAAATTGAGTCAGCTAAAATGTTCTTTGGAAGAACAAATGCATCGAAGTAAAAGATATAATATCACTCCCAAGTTTAAATCCAGGTATCCCTGACATACAATTTTAAGGTATATTCTAACCAAAATTTATAATGCAATCTTTCCAATTCAAAAATGACTCTAGTCCGATGCTAGAGCCTTTTTTCCCTCAGTTGTGCACACAGATTATTGAGCTAAACAGATATTTTACTAAATATTTGCAAGGTAGAGTTTCATAAAAGTGTTTGTTTTTATAAAACTAGCTGATACCACTGTTTTTTGTTTGTTTGTTTGTTTGTTTTGTTTTTTGTATTTTTTATTACCCCCCACTTTCCCATAATTTAAGTAGCTTTTTCCAAAAGTAATCAACAGTGAGAGAGAACAGGAGCTAGTAACACCTGAAAAAGACAAATCTGAATCACATACTAGAAATAAGAAACACCTCCTATCTGTAAAATGTTATGAAAATAAAACTTTATTAGTGCTTGCCTCTCAGAACCAGAAAGCCTTTTATCTAAATCCACAGAGAGACAAAAACGAAAACCTTAATGATGACACAATTGACATAACTCCTAATCCAAGATCTCTTGGATAATGGAAAAACCGTGACCCAAATCTCTTACTTAACTAGTCAGAAGGATAGCACTCCATCTTCTACTCAAAAGTAGAGTTGAAAAACCTTCATTTGTCAGGAAAGGGTTAAGAATAACTCAAATAAATTATAGGGGCCCATGAAATCAGAAGAATGCAAAGGTCTCAAAAGTGTTATCAAGATCCGAGTCTGAGAGGCCACACCAGATGGTCCAAGAATTGCTCATAATCCCATCCTCATTGCAAAATATATTAACCTAAAAAAGTTAAGTAGAAGCATAATAAGTAAAATAAAAAGTGGTTTATTTGAGCCATAAAATTGAGACAGGACTTATGATGAATCTCCTCTATGAACACTTTGGTTTCTCAGACATGTGTTTATTAAATGGTTACTGAGAAAGCTGGTTTACATGACCAAGAGAAGGGCAAGAAGTGGGGAGGGGTTATAAGTTGTATGCAAGCGTTTACACTGGTTCATTTTAAATAATGCAGGCAATTAATTGGCTATATATTACCCTTTACATCATAAACTCCAGAATTCTGGAATGAAGAAAGGGTGTGAGAATCACACTGAAAAGTCTATCACATCATAGTTTGCTTACTGTAAACTTAAACATCCCTTTTGGATAATAGCTCTGTTATGTGTGGGACACAAACTGAGGGTCCGGCTTAAGTTTACTGAAATCTTTAAAGTTTAAGTGGAACTTAGAGTCCACTGATTGCTGTGGATTGCTTTTTTTTCACTCTTGGAATTGTTCTTTCTAATTTTTTTTCCTTTTAAAATTATTATTATTTATACATTCAATCACTATATATCATTTAGATTGTAAAGAGACTTTACCCAGCTTGATACACACCTCAGTTTAGTTTAGAATACTACACACATCCTCATCAATCTTTCTGGGTGGTACTTTCCCTGGCTTTAGATGGTTCCCTCTTGTATATGGACTTCTCGACTGTACGCAACTCTCTTGAAAGGGATATTTTATACTTATCTTGAGATCTTTCTTCATGTCCCTCTCTCTTCTCTTTTACTCTGCCTTGTTAATCCATTTTGCCGTGGCTTCCTTGGTCTCCCAGGTTTCTCCACTCAGACAAACACAGGTTCCACATTAATTCTCTATCTTCCAAATGCTAACTGGATGCTCCTTCCATGCAGTAGGCTGGGAAACCTTAAGACTCTTTAGTTTTCTCAGACCATTGTCCTTAACTGCCTAATACTTAATATATTATAAACAATAATTTATAAATTTTATTTGTTCTATTGCTATTTGCAGAAAATCTAGTTTCATTGTCTATCTTGACTATACATGTTATAGTAAAATACAGGTTTTTAATTCAGCTAATGAATTTAATCTCACTGCTGTCTTTCATGGTTTATGCATTTTGTTCACTAAGTAATATTGGCTTATTTACAAACACTTCTCTTGATTTTATTAATATAAGTTTCATAGTTTATACATTTAGACCCATTATGTATACTGATTTCATTTTGTATATAGGATGCGATAAAGGTGAAACTTTTTTTTAATGTGTATATGCAATGGTTTCATCATCATTTTTGAAAATCCTATTTTTATACATTGAATTATATTGATATTTGTGTGAAAAATCATTTAATCATACATGTTCATTTCTGGCCTTTATTTTACATGATTTATCATCAGGTTAATACCACCTTGCCATCATTGCTACTTCCTTATGGTAAATCTTTTATTTTTTTTTTTTTTAGAGGTTTTCGCTATAGGGTGCGTGCGCTCACCAGACAGATAGAGACAGAGAGACAGAAAGCGAGAAATCACCCTGTAGGGGGGGATGGCCACGCTGCAATCCCCTCTCCTCCATTCTTTCCTCGGGATCTTGAGCACACACGCACACGCATCAGGCATGAGTTTAAGCCACTGGGTCCGGGACTCGAACCACGGTTGACTACATGGGAGTCAGCGAAATAGCCATTACACTAACTGCTGGTTCCCTTTATGGTAAATCTTGAAGTCAAGTAATTTCTCTAATCTTGTTTTTTCCTTTCAAAATTTATCTTATATTAGTTTATGTATAAAGTTTAAAATAAACTTGTTAAATTCTGTTTTGAATGTGATGACTTCAAATTCTAAATTCAGGAAGATTTGACACTCAACAATACTGCATCTTCTGCTCCATGTACATGGTTTTGTTTCCTTTGATTTAGGTCTTCCATAATTTTCCCTAGAAATATTTTATAATTTTCACTACATAAGACTTGCATATTTTGATAAATATATTTCTAAGAATTGTATAGATCTGATATTACAGTATTTGGGTCTAGTTTTTGTCAAATTTAAATTTTTTTGTCAATTTTATTCTGCAAACTGAAACATTTAATAGTTCTTATAACTTTTTGTAGGTACTTTAGAGTTTCTACTTAGACCAAAAATTCACCTGCAAATACAGAGAATTACTAAAGCTCTTATTTATTCAAATTGTTTTAGTCCTTCTCTACCTCTGTTCTTCTTCTGGGAACAATAGACAGTATTAAACAGTATTATATAGGACCCCCACCAGTTAAGAAGGCTTTGTTCATTTTTTCACTTTTATTTTCTCTGTGTTTCATTCTGGGCATTTTATATTATTTTGTCTTTAATATCACTTGACAATTCTGAAGTATATAATCTGTTGTTAATTCAATCCAATGTATTTTTTATTTCAGATATTGTGTTTTAAATCTATGGAAGCTTCATTTGAGTCTCTATATATCTCGCATTTATGTTGTCATCATATTTATTTTTTCCTCTACTGTCTTAAATGTAGGGAACACATTTATGAAAGTTTATTTTTTTCATATCTGTGTTTATTTATGCCTGTTTGTATAATATTTGGCTCTGATTTTTAGATTTTTGCTTTGTCTATTTATTTTTTTAATATATTTTTGTCTTTTTTCATTTGGTTGTGTGATAGGCAGTTAGTTAGCCATGAGCGGGCAGCCCTAAGAGAAAAGCGAAAGGCTCATCTAGCTCCAGGTGCCAGGAGGGCGAGACAATTTGCCATATTCCTTCCTTCAGGCCTGAGGGAAGTACACAGGGATAATTCGTAGATATTTTTCTCTTATCAAAAAGACCTAAGCAAGCGTTTTTGGTCAATGCCCCAATTCCTATTAGGGCGATAGACTGACTGGGCAGTCTAATTGGAGCAACCTGGCTCACATTGGGCGAGCGCAATTAGGTGATCAAGTTCCTCATTCTTTACCTGTGAGGAAGATGCACAGGTGCAGGAAAAGAACCTGTGGATTCAAATTTAAAGGATGGACATAGGCAGCGTAAGGGGCCTCCCACTAATGAATATTCATGACCTCTAGTAATAACGGTTAACTAGTACCAAGCGCAGTTGCCACTTGGCAATCTGCCTGCCCAACAACCTTTTTGGGTGTACTTTCTTTCTTTCCTTTCCTTTCTTTCTATTAAACCTTCTTTTCTACCTACTTTATTCGTGGTTGCGGTTTTATTTTGCGCCTCGGGACAGATCTCTAATTTTAGTGATCTGGACCCAAAGAACTGAGAACTTCACAACGCAGCTCAACACTCTCCCATCCGTTAACAGTTGCTTCTTTGCATGCCTGACAATTTTTGAATAGATAATGGGCAGTGCAAACCAATGGGTCACAGATTTTATTATGTTCTTTTAATTAATGTTGGATATTTATTTTTTGGACATGCATATAAATAGTTTTTCACTAATTTAATAGTGTGCAGTCTTGCCTTAACCATTTATTATATCTCAGCTACCACAGTCTTGTGCTACTTGTTCAATGTCTGAAAATCATTTTTATAAAAATTTATGCAGCTTTTTAGTTTTCTTTTAATAATATTAATTTATAAAACTATATTTTAATGGATGAATTATATTTCATTGTGTTCATTTAATAAAACTGAGCTAGCAATTCACAATCAGTTGAATTCAAGGTTATTTTTTGATTTTCCAAAATGAAAAAAAAATTCTTAGCATCATCTTTGAGAATGAATAAATTGTCATGATTTTGTAGGTATTTTAAAATTTTATTGATTTAAAATATTAGTGACGCAGGGCCACAGTTGACATAATGGCTACATCACTGGACCGCCACATGACCACTATGGTTTGAGTACTGGACTTGGTGGCTTGAAAATCACACCAGATGTATACTTGTTTATGCCCAAGATCCCAGGAGGAGAATGGAGGAGAAGGGTTTGTAGTGCAACCATCCTCTCTGGGGTTGATTTCTCACTTTCCATCTCACTGTCTCTGTCTTTTGCTCTCTCTCCTGTGAGCACATGTGCCCTATGGCAAAAACCTCTAATAAAAGAAAAATGTTACTGGGACGGTTTAAGAGAAACCATCACTTACATTGTCTTCCCAGTTACGAGTATATTCAAATAGTTCAGTGTTAAACTGACACAGTTAATAAATTGGCTAATGAGTGAGTTTCTAAAATAAGAAAATGTGCTAATCAAATAGTGTTCAAAGTTCTAGCATGTAACTTATGTCACTAACATTAATTAAGAACACATGAATAATGGAAAGTATTATGAAATATGTTTCCCATTTTAACCAAACTTTTACATGACAAAGTATATATGACACCCTGCTGTTATGAGACAATTTACTACCATTTCCTAAAACCATTACCTAAGTTTTCTTTCTCCCTTTTAGCCTTTTTGTAATATCAGAAGGCAGTAGACAATCAAGAAAAAAATCTTGTAAAGATGGGTTATTCTGAGGATCAAGTCCCTCCAGAGGTGAAAGGAAGAGAGCTAAATTAAACATCCCCTCCCTGCTTTTACAGCATCACTCCATTACTTCCACACACAATTGATACCTTTAAAGAAATCAGAATTTCTGAAGTAGTCATTTCTAGTCTTTCTTTTGTGATTCATAGCTGGTATACACCAATTTTTAGGCATTTGTAAAAAGCATATAGCAAATGTACTAAGAAGCTAATCATAAAGAAATAAGCATTGCTAGCTATCACTTATTTTGTTTATGAGCCGAGAAGTTGCCCAGACACAACTGCACAGTTTTCATTTGTTTCTCATACACTTGCAATAAGATGTATATTTTGTCCTCTTGAAGGTTTCTTTCCTTGAATGTTTTGCCCTAAGATGAAAAAGATCCAGACATCTGGTTGAAATTAGTAGGCATCTCTTTCTTTTTCTCTGTGTGGTCACTTTCTGTGGTCTTTACATTTAGTGATCACATGGTAGTGAGATAGGAGATATGACACACTTGTAGTCAGGGTATAGGCTCAGAGGAAGGATCATTCACTGGAGATTATTTGCATACTAACTTTTCTCCTTTACTGGAGATTGTTTGCGAACTAGCTTTCCTTAGAAATCACTTATTGAAGATTGTGTAAGGTTAAACTCAAGCCAGGTGCATGTGCATGTGTGCCCAAAATCCCAAGAAGACTATGGAGGAGAAGGAATTATGGTTTGGCTACCCCCTATGAAGTTGATTTCTCTCTTTCTGTCTCTCAGGCAATTACATGCACCCTATAGCAAAAATCTCTCTGGAAAAAAAAAAAGTATGCCACACTAGACACTTTTAAATTCCACAGCTGAAGGCTCTGAATATTCATCTCCAGTTATCTAGATGTTTGTTATGTGCAGTATTCATCTTATAGTTTTTTTTCATAGCCATTTTCTGAAACAAGTTTTTGGAAAATGTATGTCATACATTCTTCATGCATCTTAAAAACTCAGGCTTGTTTCACCTGGAAATGATCTAAGAACCTGTGACGAGCCTGCAGTCTCCACACCTTGCCTGCATGGCTGACAGTGCTTTGTACGCCTTCCTCCACTGGTGATGGCAAAATGCCACAGATTTTTTATAATAGTTATTTTGCATAAAATTTTTGAAAACCTTGTCTATTTCTTCAGCTCTTCTTATAAGGACTTTACTCATAATGGGTGTGAGTATGACTCACATTAATTTGAATGCATCTGTAAATTATTTTTTTTTGCTACTGGATGTGTGCATGTAGTAGAAAAAGACAGAGAGGAAAAATGAAAAATCATCCTCTCCCAATCGTAGGGTTGGCTACACCACGATTTCTTCTCCTTTATTTACCTTTTGGGATTTTGAGCACAAACACAAACACAAACACACACACACACACACGCACACGTGGCAGGTTTTGTAAGCTGCCAGGTCTGGGACTTGAATCGTGCAGTTGGCATGTAGGATCCAGCCACCTTAACCACGGATGACAGTGTCTGGTTCAATTCCGTGTTTTCGATAAAGATCATATTCTCAGGTACCAGAAGAGAGGAATTCAACATATCTTTACAGAAACACAGTTCAACCACAAACATACACTAATATTTTATAATGTAGCCTAGCAGAGCATAACAGCACAGCATAATATAGTATATTTGTTTTGAAAGACCTGTAGTTATTTGAGGAACTGTTTAAAAAATATGATCATATCTGAGTTCTGACAAATATAGTTAGCTGTATGACCTTGATTAAGACTCTTAGTTCTCCTGAGATTTGATATCCTTATCTCTAAACTGTAGTGAATAATTTTACTTACCCTATAAAGTTGCTTGACAATGACATGAATTCATATATGTAGAGCACTAGGACCAGAGAATAGTGCATAGTAAATGTCCTTTTATTTTATCATTATTATATTGTTATAAATAATAAGGTCCTGTAATTTAACAGCCACGCGAGAAACTAATTCCTTAAAAGGGAAGAGAATTCACTGCAAAATGAGATAGATAATCAAGGTGGGTCTCAACACAGACTTTGAGTCTTAAATAATAGCTAATAAATAAAAAGCTACTTAATCTCATGCAGTGATGTGAAAAAAAGTAACTCTTCTGTTCTCTTTCCTTTCAGTATTCAGAAATAATCCATCATTTCTACCTTAGTCTCAACATTTTTTAACATGAAAACATTTACCCTTTCTTGTTGGAATTTTCTTTAAAACTCTCACACTGAATCAACTGTATTTTATATTTGATGTTGTGTGAACATATATTGCAAAAGAAAATAGCTAGTTAAGTATTTGTTGTCTCATCTTAAACTAATTCTAGAAAATACAGGATGGAGTTACAAAGGCAGTCAATTTTGTAAACTAGTATCACAAAAGCTTAGAAAGCTAAAAATTACTATATATACATATAGGTATTATATACTATTATGCATATGTTTATATTACATAATAAACTGTTTATTGTATATAATTTCTACTATATTATATAATACATTTTAATGCATTTAATCACTAGAAGATGATTATGAATAATTGGATAAATACAATGACATAATTTTTCTTACATTTTGAGATTTAACCAAGTACTCAAGTTTTAAATTATTATTATTATCTTAGTTTGCCAGAGAGAGTGGATGGCGAGAGTGAGAAAGCACCCCACCATGGGGCATGGCCATGCCATAATTCCCTCTGTTCCATTTCTCCATCCTGTTGGGATCTTGGGCACACATGCATATGTACCTGGCATATGTTTTAAGCCATGAGAATTGGGATTTGTACCGTAGTAGTCCAAGTAGAAACTAGATATTTTAACCACTAGGCTACAAGGCTGTCCTAAATTATTTTTAAATGTGGATGAAAAAGTTTTCAGAAATCTGCTAGCAAATATGACTTGCTGCATTTCCAAATTTTTATATGTTGAAGTAGAGGGAAATTTAGACATATGAAAAAAAAAAAAACATGTAGCTCTCAGATTAAGTACCAATATAAACACCAACTGGAGGCATTGCAGGGCAAAATAGTACCTGATGAAATATCCAATGAGGGGCTGGCAGGTAGCATGGTGGTTAAGGTGTGCCAGACTCTCACATGGCCAAACAGTTCAAGTCCCAGACCTGTGGCTTGCTTTCTCAGTTTCCTTCTCTCTGTCTCTGTCTCTCTCTGGTCAAATTAAAGAAGGAGAAAAGAAGAAGAAGAAAAAGAAGAAGAAAAGAAATAAAATTAAATAAAAACAATCTAAAAAAAAAAAAAAGAAATGTCCAATGAGAGGTTTAGAAATTTCTTTCAGAATTTTATTCACTATTCATTTTATCAGGATAATATGCAAAACATAAAGTTTGTCATTTTAACCATTTTAAGTCTACAATTCAGTGGCATTAATTATATTCAGAATGTAATTCCAATGTTGTTCAATGACATTATCTGCTTCCAAATCTCTTCGTCATCCCAGAACTTTACAACTAGCAAGCAATAATTTCCAATTCCCTTCTGTCCCAGTCCCTAGTAAACTCTAACCTATTTTATGTCTTTGTGAGGTTTCTTATTCTGTTTCAGATCACTAGGATTATTCACTGTTCTTTTTCTCATTTCTGAGTTATTTTACTTAGCACCATGTTTTCAAGGAATAGTCACTGCTGAAGCATGTATTGGAATTTCAATCCTTTTTATATCTGAATAATATGTATATACCACATATTGTTTATTCAATTATCTGTTGACAGACATGAAATTATTTCCATCTTTCGGTTATTATTTATGATGCAATGAACATGGTTTGAGTCTCTGCTCTCAGTTCTTTTAGGTTTGTACCTAGTAACGAAATTGCTGGTCACATGATGATTACATGTTTGTACTTTAAGGCACCACCAAAATGTCCACAGTTGCTGCTCTATTGACTTCTTTCTTTCTTTTTCTTTCTTTCTTTCTTTCTTTCTTTCTTTCTTTCTTTCTTTCTTTCTTTCTTTCTTTCGTGTGTGTGGTTGTGTTGGTGTGTGTTTTGTTTCATTTTGCTATAGTGTGTGCTCACTGGAGAGAGACAGAGAGAGGGAATGTAGAAATCACTCCCTGAGAGGGTGTCTACACTGAAATTCCTTCTCTTATCTCCTTTTGGGATTTTGGGCATGCATGGCATGCTCCTGGAGTGAGTTTAAAGCTGCTAGGTTTGCCATCAGAACATTTGTAGGCACGTTGGAATCTAGCACCTTAACAACCATGCCACCTGCTAGCCCCAAAGGTTTTAATTTTTTTTTTTTGATCTGTGATTTTTGTGTTTATTTTGTATTTGTATCATATGTCTTATATCCCTTTTCCTCTCTATTTTTGCCCTTATGGAATCACTCAAGTATATTTTATTATTTTATTTGCCCTTCTATTAACTAATTAGGCATCTATTGTTTTTGTTATTTTTGTATTCATTGATATTTTAGCATGCACCCTTGACTTTTTTGAGTCCAATATAAATATTCTTATCACTTTACAAAGAATCTTAGGTTTGTAAAGATTTTAGTTCCATTTACCTCATCTCATTTTAGTTTGACATGTTATTTATACATTGCTACTATTGTTTTATATAATCAGCACTCACTTAGATTTACTAATATGTTTACACTTTCTGTTGTTTTTCATTCTTTCTTATGTTTCAATCTGGAATTATATTTCTTTCTAAAGTTTATGTTATTATTCTAATTTGTTTTGTACATTCAATCATGGTACATGACTACAACTTGTAAAATAAATGACTAAACATGAGTACACTTCACGCCAGTGCAGTTGAAGATATCATACATGTTATCATCAACACATAATCCTCCATTTTGTATCCCTTAAATGTATAGAAACTGGAAAATCGTTCTAATACTGGAGACAGTGTAGGAAAAGGATGCGAGAGGGGAGAGAGTAAAAGGAAAGGAATCAAGGAGAAAAATAGAGAGGGAAGACTATTTTCATCTTTGTGAATGCTTGCTTTTTGTGTGTTTGCTTTTTCATAATGCCAATATTAATGAATATGGGATACAGTTGCATGATTTTAATTTACATTTGTCTAGGGATTAATGATTTTTATGTGCATTTCCCCAGATATTGATATCATTTAGACATCTTTTCATGTGCTATCTTTACCATTTTCCATTGCTATACTGAATGTAATTTTTATTTTTTATAAAAAAAATAAAGGTTTAACTTAGTTCACAGTCTGGAGGTCCCAGGTTGGAGGGTCACATCTGATGAGGGCTTTTGTGCTGACCAGGTGGTCAGGGCTCTTTGCAGATCCCTAAGGCAGTATAGGACATCATCTGGTGAGAGGGCAAGAACAGGATCAGAGAGTAAAAAAGGGCCGTTTTTTTAAACAACCCACTCCTGTAAAAACCCATAAATCCAGGAATTCATTAATGAGTTTATCTATTCATGAGGGTAGAACTTGTAGAACCTAAACCTCTTATTTATTCTCATCTTAAAATATGTTTTTTTAAAAATTATTTATTTAATTTTATTTATTCATTCATTTATTTTTAATTTGATCAGAGGAAGACACACACAAACACAAAAAGAGAGAGAGAGAGAGAGAGAGAGAGAGAGAGAGAGAGAGGGGGGGAGAGAGAGAGAGAGAGAGAGAGAGAGAGAGAGAGAGGAAGGGAGAAAGGAAGCGTCCAGGTCTGGGACTTGAACCGTGGTCAGCCATATGGGAGTGTCCAGCACCTTAACCACCACGCCACCTGCTGGTCCCTAAAATATGGTTTTAATGGTAGTAGTATACTGTGGGGGGCCATTCAAACAACAGCACATACTAACTGGTCATTTGGGTATCTTCTCTGGAAAAGTGTTTATCTTTTCCTCATCTCAAAATTGTATTGCTTGCCTTTTTGTATTAGATTTGTAGAATTTTTTTTATACATTCTGAATATAAGCCTTTCTCAGATATGTATTTGCAAATATATTCTCCCATCCTGTATTTTTCTTTTTAATCTTTTGATAATGTCCTTTGATACACATAAATGTTTAAATTTGGCAAAGGTTAATTGGTGAATTTTTTCCCTTTGTTGCTGTTGTTTTGGGTATTATATCATCTGTTGCCTAATCCATGAATTTGAAAGTTTATCCATATGTTAGATTTACCTTTACTGGTGATCTTTGTATCTTTGTGTGACTGTGGGCTAAGTGTTCATCTCAACCTAAACTCTTTGCTTCCCATTCTCACAGGGCATGGCTAGTGGTAATGGACTCTATCAGCCTTTGAATATCTGGAAATGTTTTAATTTTACTCTTGTTTTTCAAGAGCAGTTTTTTTAGTTATAGAATTCTTGGTTGACTTCTCATTTTTCTTTTAGTATTGTACAATTACAGCATTGTGCAGTTTAGTATACGCATCTTTCACTTTCTTAATTAAATTTAAATTTATTCACAAGTATTCTTTTTTTTTTTTTTTTTGAGAGGTTTTTGCAATAGGGCATGTGCGCTCTTCCAGAAAGCAAGAAATCACCCCCAGGGAGTAGGGCCAAGCTGCAATCTTTTCTCCATTCTCCTCTCGGGATCTTGGCATGCAAGCACACATGCCCAGGGTGAGTTTAAGCCACCGGGTCTTGGACTTGAACTGCAGTTGACTACATGGGAGTCCAGCGACATAGCCATTATGCCATCTGCTGGTCGCTGTATATTTTTAAAGATTTTTTATTTATTTCCTATGAAAGGAAAGTAGAAGGAGAAAGAAAGAAAGACAAGAAAGTACTTTTATCTGGATCTTGTTATGCTATTATCCTACCCACAGCCTTCCAAACAGTTAGAATTACAGGCACACACAGGCACATCCAGTGTGTCCTCAGAGACCCAAAATATAAGCTCAGGCTTGTCATGTGGCTATAGTCACACACTGCAGCATACTATTGCCTGTGTCACTGCAGCTGGGCCAAGATATTGTATTTTTAAAATGTTTTTGTAAATATAATTGCTTTTTTTTTTTAAGTTTGTTTCTTTCTTGACAGATAGAGATAGAGACAGAGACTGAGACAGAGACAGAGACAGATACTCTCCCAAGAGTCTCACATGTTACAATCCTTTCCACAGCCTCCAAGGCAGCCCGGATCAGGGACACAGCATGTTCAGGTCAATGAAGACCCAAATTTGGACAATTCATGTTACATAGCCTCTTCCTATCACCAGTGCCACTGGGGTTGGCCTATAATTGCTTTCATAATTTAATTTCTTAATTGCTCATTGTTGTTTTAGAAAAAAACTGATTTTGTATGCTGACCTTATGCTATAAAACTCAATTAAAATTTTTGACCAGCTTTAGTAATTTTCTTATGGATTCTTTTGGATTTTCCATAAGTATGATCCAATTATCTGCTAATAAATAAAGCCGTGTTACTTCCTTTTCATTTTGTCTAGTTTTCATTTATTTTTCTTTTCTAACTGCATTGGCTGCAATTTCTAGTGCGATACTGAATAACAATGGCAAAAGCAGTACCTTTGTCTTTTTATACTAGGAGAAACTTTGTGTCCTTTACATTGACGTGAATTAATTGTGAGTTTTCATAAATACCTGTTATCTTGTTCAATACTGTTTTCATTTCTAGCTTTTATTTATTTATTTAAATGTTTTTAGTGTTTTGTCAAGAAAGAATGCAGCATTTTGTTATATACGCTTCTAAAAATTGTGATGGTCATTTATTTTTCCTTTGTTCTATTAATATAAAATATAATAGTGATTGATTTTTTAATATTAAAACAACTTTGCATTTCTGGGATAAATTCATGTGGTCATACTGTATTATCCTTTCAATATGCTGTTGGATTTAATTTCCCAAGGTTTTGCTGAAGATTTTTGCATCTATATTTATAAGGGATATGAGTCTGTGGTTTACTTTTTGGGTGATATTTTTTAATCTGACTTTAGTATTGGAGTATTGCTAACCTCATAGAATGTTTTGAAGTATCTCTTCATTCTCTATTTTTTTGTAAGACTTTGAGAAATAAAGCATTAGTTGTTTAGCTATTTAGTAAAATTCACCAGTGAGACATACAGTCAGTCATGGGTGCTCTAGCTACCTTAACCTTTTACTTAAGTGTCTTGAGCTAAAGAGAAATAAATAAATAAAGCAAACTAACAACACCAAAACAAGAAAATGAAAACTGAAAACTTTGCTCTAAATCATTACAAATTTGCTTTGTTCTGGGGCACTCTAAATTGTGTTCTCATGTGTATCCACATCTACCTAGTCTTCCAAAGAATCTTCTCAAGCATTTTAGCTCAAGCCTTAGATGGTTTATTATATATTTCAACTATTATTTTGTACTAAGTGCTCTTTATTACTTTACCTTGAGGCATTTGAATGTGTGTGTGGGGTGGGTTATGTGTGTAGGTGTATATGTGTATATACCTAAGATATTTTAGATAGTGTCTTGCTGTGTCCCAATTCATATGCTTCAACCTCACAAGTAGCTAGGACCACTATGCCCAACATGGACTTGGGATGTTGACCAAGCTCACTGTGTTTGCAATCCTGCTGCTTTGATCTCCCAAGTAGCTGGAAATACAGGCTCATGCCATCATGTCCAACATTGTAGGTGAGCCAGGACATGAACCTAGTCCTCCCATGTGGCCTTAGCCTACCAAGCTGTATATTTAGTACATGCTACCACAGCTGGGCCAGCTTGCAACATTTTTGTGTAATGCTTGTGACTTTCTGAATCTCAGTTCCAAGTTAGACAAACAGAATCAAGTACTCAGTCTCTTAGGTATGTACACCCATCTGGGAACATCAGGCTCCTCCCCATTCCAGTTTGCTGCAGCACCAGATAAGAACAAAGAGCACATGGTTTCCTTGTCATTTTCAAGTTGTTTCTTTCTTAATTCAATATTCACTTGGTTTCTGTAAATCGCCGTCCCCCCCCCCTTTTTTTTTCAGTTTTGACAACATTGGTTCACATAGTGTTTACTTGTTTCTTGATATTTCTATGGAATAACGAGACCTTGGAGCTGCCTGCTTAACTACTTCATTGATGTTACTCTGAGACATCATGAAATATTTTTAGAAGAGACCAGCAGTTAGTGTAATGGCTATGTCGCTGGACTCCCACGTAGTCCACCGCGGTTTGCGTCCCGGTCCCGGTGACTTAAAACTCAGGCCGGCCGCGTGTGCGTGCATGCCCAAGATCCTGAGAGGAGAATGGAGAAGAAGGGATTGCAGCGTAGCCATCCCCCCTGGGGGTGATTGCTTGCTTTCTGTCTCTCTGTCTCTCTCTGTCTGTCTGGCAAGCACACGCACCGTATAGCAAAAACCTCTCAAAAAAAAAAAAAATTCCTGCTATTCCATGCCTATCTAAAATCTCATAGGTGAAGTTCTAGTGCGAAATGAAGCCATTCTGCACTCTTACAGTAGAGAGATTCTGAGGCTTGATAAGTGGAGTAAGAAATCCACATTATTTGTGTGTTATCTAAGGCAGTTTCTGGAATAAATAAGGCTTTAGCAGAGCCTTGAAAAATAGCAGCATTTAGAAAATGACAGAGGAGAAGCACAGATTCTGAGGTAAGGCAATGATTTAGACAAAGTGTTTTTGGCCATATGTATTTTATTCTATAGAATTGGTGAACTAATTTCCCTGGAATAGAATATACATTTACATAAAAAAGATAGTAAAATAAACAAATTGTGTGTGTCTGTGTGTGTGTATGTGTGTGTGTAGGCTGTGCATTAGCGGTATAATTTCAAAAGCCAAAGCTTCTATTGCTGCTACGGTTCACCTTCACCTCCTGAACGGGGCAACAAAATAACATCGGATGTGCTTCAGAAAGACTGCAAAGTTACAGACATTATAATTCAGATGAGTTAATGATTCCATGCACTTGTGATTTTTCTTTTTCTGTCTAACTACTAGTATTGTTAACATTGTCAATGTCACTATAATTTATATGTCATTTACTTTTTTAAAAAGTATTTTAAATGCTTTGTACTCAAATATGTGCAATTTTAAAAGAAAGGAAAACAGCTTTATTTTGTAAACAAGTCAAAATATAAATTTTGTTCTAGAAAGAAAAAAAGTATAACATGAGTATTCATGATTTAATAATTAAGTATTTTCAGTCTTAATTCCAGACAAACACATAAAATTAGAAACAATAGTAATGTAACATTAGTAACATTTTCATAGAGTTATTTTCATACATTAGGTCCTTGGGAAAGTCATGATGTGTTTTTCTATGCAAAAATGCATCATGACTTTCCTGACAACCCAATATTATGAGGTAAACTGAAATGATGATTAACAAATCCACAAAATAGATGTGGTACTATATCAAGCTAAAAACTTATTTTTTTTATTTATTTATTTTTGGTGGGGAGGCTTTTTTACTACAGGGTACATGCACTCACCAGAAAGACAGAAAGAGACAGAGACAGAAAGCGAGAAATCACTCCCCAGAGGGGATGGCCACATCTCAATCCCTTCTCCTCCATTCTCCTCTCGGGATCTTGGGCACGTACGCATCCACGCCACCGGGGTCCGGGACTCGAACCGCGATCAACTACATGGGAGTCTAGCGACATAGCCATTACACTAACTGCTGATCCCAAGCTAAAATCTTTTTTACAGCAAAAGAAACAATTAGAGTGAAAACACAACCCTTGGAATGGAGGAAAGTATTCTTCAGAAGAGGGATTGATATCTAGAATATATAGGAAACACAAGTAGTTCTCCCATTAAAAAAATGAATAATTCAAGTAAAAAATAGGCAAATGAATTAAACAGAAAATTTCCCAAAGAAGACTTCCAAATGTCCAAGAGGCACATGTAAAAGGGTTCAAAGTCTCTTAGCATAAGGGAAATGCAAATTAAAACCACAATAAGATACCATTTTACCACAATTAGAATGGTTAGAATAAAAGAAAAAAGAACAAAAAATACTGATGAGGCTGTGGTGAAAAAGGGATCTTCTTGCACTAGTGGTTGGTGGGAATGTCAATTAGTATAGTCACTGTGAAAAAACAATATGTGTATTCTTCAAGAACCTACAAGAAGAAGTACTATATAACCCAATAATCCCATTGCCTGGTATTTACCCAAAAGATAGCAAAACACTCAGAAAGATACATGTACTTCCATATTTACTGCAGCATTATTCACCATTGCTAAAACATGAAATCAACCTAAGTGACCAAAAACTGTTGACTGGGTTGAAAAACTGTGGCACATACATACTATGGAATATTACTCAGCTATGGGAAACAATGAAATCCTATAATTTGACACAAAGTGGATGAATATAGAAGACTTAATGTTGAGCAAGTGGGTCAGACTTTAAAAGACACGCACCATATATGCTCACTTTGCACCTAGTGTTTGCACTCTATCACAGAGGTTGAGGATCTAAAGATGTGATGGTAGAAAGGATGTGTGTGCATGCTAGAGATTGTAAGGAGGAAGAGCAGATGGTAGAGAGTGGTGGTAGACGGTGGATGTGTGATGCAAGAGGTGGAAACAATTGACAGACAGAAAAATATAAAGTTCTTTCTCTAAAAAGATACATATAAACTATATACACTGTGACATGGACCCTGTGTAAAATGTGAAATTAATAATAACAAAATGATAAAAGACCATCAGGTGGCTTGGTGGTTAAGGTGTTGAACTCCCACAGGGTGGACCATGGTTTGAGTCTTGGACCTGAGCTTGAAAATCACACTGGGTAGATACACATGCATGCTCAAAATTCCCAAGAGAATGGAGGAGAAGGGATTGTGGCCTGGCCATGCCCCACAGGGATTGCGGCCTGGCTATGCTCCACTTGCTCCAGCAAGTATACACACCTTATGGCGAAAATCTTAAAAAAAAAAAAAAAATTGCTTTTTATATAGAATAAAATATCATGAAATTTTCACCAGAGCATCTATGGTGATGTGTGAAGGCTTATTATATATGTGTATCTTCATCTATATTGCATTGCTAACAGAAATACCTGAGACTTGGTTATTTATAAAGAAAACAAAGGTTTATTTGCAAAACTCGCAATTCTGGTGGCTATAAAGTCCAAAGTCATCACAAAATGGAGGATGGCAGAAGCTTGAGCGGAATAGAGCATCGTCTGTATCCATGCGGCTCTCCTCGCCTTTAAATTCTAGTATATATGTACATGTACATACAAATATAAATATGTACATATATCCTTAAGTTTTGCAAAATAGCAATCTTGCTTGTTCAATGGAGGATGAAGTCATTTTAGATAAGATGTTCACCGTGTGCGAATGTGAGTAGATGTAGAAAATCATACAAGTAGGGAGGATAACATGTAAACAGAGAGAGTTGCAAAACAACGTTGAATAGTTGGTAGTAATCTGAAAATTAAAACTAAAGGTCAAAAAATTATCGTGTCCTGCCTGATTGATCTCTCTTTCACACAAATGTTCCTTGCACAAACATTGACTTAGTACGGAGCCAAATTTTGTCCAAATTGGGCCTAGAATCGAGGTCTCTTGTTTGACCATGCTACTTTAGTCAAGTCCAAGAAAGAAATGGATTAGGGCAGGGACGTATATTAGCAATATGACAATTCCTTTTTTGCTCAACCTAGTAAAATATTTTATTGTTGTGACCTGTGTCAGCTTGCTAGTACTGCCATCATAAATTGTCACAGAGTGAATGGCATAGACAACAGTAACTTTTTTTGTCACAGTCTGGAGGCTCAAAGTCTGAGTTCGATGTGACCATAGGTTTGGTTTCTTCTGATACCTTTTTTTGTTTTGGCGAGCAGATGGGTATCTTCTACCAGTGTCTCCACATTGGTCTTCCCTCTGTACATGTATGTGTCCTAATTTCCTCTTCTTATAAGGATAACAGTCATATTGGATTAGGGACCACTTTAATAGTCTCAATACTTTTGGAGACAGACTGAATGAAAGCGAAGGCGATAGAAATAATTTGAGAAGATCTGACTGTATACATTATCCTGACCGAGACTTCTACTTAACTAGAATCACAGGAACCTGCTACTGCACCCAGCCTGTTCTGGTTGGGCTGGGAAGGAAACTTAGGCCCTTCAAACAGTCTTAGCCACACACAGCAGTGTCCGTCCACAGTTGGTTCCCTAATGCTTTCATCGTAACTTAATTACCTCTTTTCAAACTTTATCTCCAAATACAGTTACATTCTGAAGTATTGAAAGTTAGGACTAGTGGATGATATCCAATCAAGACCAAGACATGATTTTGGGGAAGCATAATCAATTCAGCTTATAAGAATAATCTTTGTATCAAGCACACTTTTCTCACTTCTTCTAGTGACAATTATAAAAAAATGTAACTCATGAGACATACTTTATTCCAAGTTTGTATAATTATTTTAGATGAGATAGTGCCAACATTGGGACTTCTAGGTATCACTAAGACAAAAATTCAGAATATACATGATAACTGGCCTACAGTCCCAGTTTATCCCATTTGCACTGACCTACATGGTAAGTTAAAATATTTCCACAATCTAAGGCACCAGCAGATGGTGTAATGGTTACATCGTTTGACTTCCAAGGAGTTAATTATGGTTTGAGTCCCAGACCCAGCAGCTTAAAACTCATGTGCGTGTGCATGCATGCCTAAAATTCCAAGAGCAGAGCAGAGGAGAAGGGACTGCGACTTAGCCACCCCCCTCTCTCTGTCTCTCTCGACATCTCCATCAAGTGCACATGTCCTAGTGCCAAAATCCCTCTCTCAGGAAAATATTTTCATGATCTTTTAATCATAGCCCTTTTTTACTGCAATTATCTTTGCAACTTAATCCCTTCAAAGTAAAGAAATTTTGAAGCACTACATTATGCTCTTTAAGATCTTGTCTTAAAAATATTCTAGAGTTACTATATTTTCAACAATTCATTTTTCTTTTTTTTTTCAGTGTGAGTTGAAAGCATATTAATACAAGATGTGTAGGTGATTAAGTTGCTATAAAATTGGTAACTATTACGAGCTATGTTTATATACAAGGGATTTGGGGAGAAAATGTCATTTTGTTTTACTGACTTAATTTTTGTTATCGAGAATAAGAGCATGCATAATTTTGAATTAAGAAGCTTATTGACATTGTGCAATTCAAGGATAAAAATAGACTAAAAGTTGACTTACTCAGCATTGAAAGAAATTGCAGCTCACCTCTTAAGTGCCACCAGTATTATAACATTACTGTTTCCCATAAGTAGATACTTTTAAATTTCTTATAATGTAAATATACTTATTTAATATCATTGGCTAATTAAGTATGCAAATTGACCTGGAATAAACTTACTAGTTCATTATGAGTGAGAATTTATTGATTGGGGGACCAGCCGTTGGCATAATGGCTATGTCACTGGACTCCCATGTAGTCAACCACGGTTTGAGTCCCAGACCCAGTGGCTTAAACTCACACCGGGTATGAGTACATGTGTGCCCAAGATCCTGAGAGAAGAATGGAGGAGAAGGGATTGCAGCATGGCCAACCCTCCGGAGGGTGATTTCTCACTTTTTGTCTCTCTGTCTCTCTCTGTCTTTCTTGAGAAGACACGTGCCATATAGCAAAAATCTCTGTCTCGAAAAAATTATTGAAATGAAGGTGAAAATGTTACTAAAAATCTAATTAAGAAACATTTCATAAAATCTGAAAGTTTAAATCTAGAATTCTCCAAAATCTGGAAATATTTTATTTTTAAAGTCCAGGCAGCGGTGGTGGTGAAGTGGAAATGCAAGGCTCTGTGATACTGGATCCACTTAGACAAGATTCCAGGTTGGATCCCAGGATCTCCTCCTGGGTTTGCAGGATCTCCCTGTGCTGCCAGGCATCTCAGCCTCATACCTGATCCAGGTTTATTGAGGTTGGCTGTGGATTGTGGCATGAAGTCTCTGTCTGGGGTGACTGTCTCTGTCTCCCTTTCTCTTCATCACTCTCTCAGAAGAAATCAGACAAATTTTAAAAATTCGCTTTATTATTGCTTGGTTTACTATATTCTTTCTCTTCCTTTAATCTCAGTAAGTGCAATTCCAGCACCTGGCAGGAAATGGCCAAAGTCCTAGTACTGAAACTGTTACCCCTCAGATCTTTTTTTCTCCTACCTCCTCCTACTGTTTCTCAGAGGTGCTGGTCCCCACACAGTATGTTTCACAGGTTTGTGTGACAGTCACCTGCTTCTGGCTAGCTTTGGCAAATGGAAAACTGTGCCAGAAAATTGGGCAGGAGGGACAGGAAAGGAGAAAAGGAACTGGACGATGCTGCCTCCTCATGAGAGGGTCCCAGGTTTGCATCTCAAGACCTTCCTGTCCATGCTGGCTCCACACATGTGTCTGTGATCTGGGCTGCCTGAGAGTCAGGATGGAACACA
>NW_006159428.1:2489209-2559116 GCF_000334495.1 Tupaia belangeri chinensis
AGGGAACACAGCCGGAATACCTCCTGAGGAGCGTCTGTCTCTCTATGTCTCTTTCTGCCACACTCTTGCTCATGGAAGAAATAAATAAATAAACTGAAAAAATTTTTCTACCCAATTCCAATACTTTTTGACATGATAAAATTTGCTCTTGTTAGGACATTTTATTTTTTCCCCCAAGCACATAGCACTTTTCACTTTTACAGATTATTTTTTCTGGATATTAGAATTTCCTAGTACATTTTAGTGTTTTTTAAGCTGAAATAAAACTTGAAAACTTTGGTATATTTAGTGAGTCAAATCACTTGAGGTTATTATTTTTTAAAAACAAGGGTAGGACTAAGAATTCAAAAGAGAGGTGAGAAGCAACATAAAATAGAGGTTTATCTAATGAAGCATGAAGTGATACACAGAAATTAACAAAAGAAATAAATTAAGACCTGTGGAACAGCGTTATTGGCACTCTTAGAAAAGACGAGACATTTATTAGAGGATGTCATACTAGAACAATAGGATATCAGCAATCAGATTGATAGTGATAAGTTCACATTTGTATACAAGATACAACAAGGGGAAAAATTACTTCTGGGGAAGAAACTGTTATTTGGGTGCTCAATAGTCAAACTGGCCCTTCATTTTCCAAGATATAACCTTCATTGTATTTATAAGTGCAAAGTGCCATGTTCCCATATTTCATTTTACCTGCCATTGTGCAAGTTATAAAGAAAAAAATAAAAGTATCTATTTGGTCATATATAATTTTAAATAGAATATAACAAGTGGTAAAAAAAAATTCACTCCAAAACCCACTAAAAATGACAATTGTATAAAATTTGGAGTGTGGTTTTTGTGTTGTTTGCCAATGAACTCCTATTCTCCCTACATATATTTCTCTCTGTGCTTAAGGGAGCATTTAAAACTTTAATAATAATCTGTATAATACAGGTTATATACAGTAAAACGTTATATGGCACAAATGACACGTGTGTCATTAACATGCTTATCACATCATAAGTCAAATGTGACACATGTCTGTCATTTGGGACACAGGGACATTTTTGACACATGTCATATTTACTCACATGTCATTCGGACACGTGTGTCATTTTGGACATGCTTGTGACACATGTAACTTTGACACAATTTTTGACGTAATTTTTACATGTTATTTCTAACACATGCCATATTGGACACATGTTATTATTGACATCTGTCTTTTGACACATATGTCATTTTTGACATGTGATTCTTTTGGACACATCATTTTTGACATGCCTAGGACACGAGTGCCATTTTGGATACGTGTGTAAATTTTGACATGTGTGTCAATTTGAACACGTATGTCAATTTGGACACATGTAATTTTTGACACATGTCGATTTGGGCATGTATGTTATTTTGACATGCATGTCATTTTGGACACGTATGTCATTTTCGACACAGGTGTCATTTCAACACACATGTTATTTTAGACATGTATGCCATTTTGACACATATGTTATCTTGGACACACATGTCATTTTGACACGTGTGTCATTTTTGACACATATGCCATTTTAGATGTGCATGTCATTTTGGACACATGTGTCCTTTTTAACAGGTATGGTATTTTGGCCACACGTGTCATTTTTGACATGTATGTTATTTTGGACACATGTGTCACGGTGACACATATGTTATTTTGGACACGTATCATTTGACACATATGTTATTTTGGACACGCATGCCATTTTTGACACACCTGTCATTTTTGACACATATGTTATTTTGGACACACATGTCATTTTCAACACATTTTTTTTTGGACACACATGTTATTTTGGGCACACATGCCATTTTTGACAAGTGTCATTTTGACACATATGTTATTTTGGACATGTATGCCATTTTGGGCACATATGTCATTTTTGGACACGTGTCATTTTTGACATGTGTGTCAAATTTGTCATTTTCGACACGTCATTTTCAACGAGTGTGTTGATTTGGACACAATATTGATTTGGCATCACAGAAGCATTTAGAGGTGGAGACAGAGGAAGACAGAATGATCTTATGTTCTGTAATGGTTAATATTACATGTCACTTTGAGTCGACCAAGGATGCCCAGATACCTGGTTAGTCATTATTCGGTGGCGTCTGTGAGGGCGTTTATAGAAGTTAGCATTTGAAATGGTGTAGTGTAACGATCACCCTCAGTAACGTGATTTGATTTGAACAAAGAGGCTGAGGAAAGACAGATTTGTTCTTTGTTTCGGTGCAGACACCCATCATTTCCAGTTCTTGGACTTTCAGACTTGAGCTGAATTACACCACTGGTTTTCATGATTCCCCCGCTTGTCCATGGCAGATTATGGGCCTTCTCGGCATTTACAATTAACATGTCTTGCTTGTGCTCTCTCTCTGTCTCTGTCTCTCTGGAGAACCTTTACTAATGGGCATTTATTCTTTAAAAAAACGAGAGCACCGTGATAGTTATTCCCACTTTATCTGTTTTCATTGCACAAAACCAGGCCTCAAGTCCACTGTTAGCTGCTGTGATCTCGCCGTGATGAGTCTACATTTTGCTTTGTTAAACTAATTCAAGATTCTTTAATCAAAGAGGAAGTAGAAATAGATTTGGTTAAGATAGATGAATGTGTCTGTAGAAAAACAAAGGAATTCAACTGTTTTTGCTTCCTTTAAACCATTTGACAGGAAATAAATTGGCAGGTTTATTTCACAATGCTTAAACAGAGGTAGGAAAAATGGAAAAGAGGATAGAAAAACTTCAAGATGTATTTTGAAAAGCTAACAAAGAATAAATATGGTGTGTTGTGTAACATATCACTTAAACATTTACCAAAAAAAGGTAGGATCAGCTTGTAGCCTGGAGGTCAAGACAGCTGGATCTCAAATGGCCAACTGCACAGTTCAAGTCCCTAATCTGGAAGTTTGGATAAATGTAACAGGTCCACATGTATGTATGCCTAAAAGCTTGAAAAGAGAGAGAAACGGAGAAGGAGTTGTGGCATAACCATGTCTCATAAAGAGTACTATCTCACTTTATTTCTCTATTTTTCTCTCTGTCTCTGGCAAGTGCACATGTCTTCTGGCAATTTTTTAAAATTAGTTACTAAAATTTTCTTCTATTCTTTGACATTTAAAGAAAAGGACAATATTATATATACACTTGATTGAATTATTATTTATTTTATATTTGTAGTCATTGCTAATTTCCTATTAAAAATGTCACCGTGTGAGTAAATTGCTTGGTATTTCCAAGCCCATTTAATAACAACAACAAAAAAAATCCAAGAAGAACAAGTAGTATTTTTGAAATAATGGGGTTATCACATCTGATATTAATTTTACTCAGTATAAAAAAGCACAAAAATACATAATTTCTTAATTTCAGCTTTCATACATAATCTCTTGTTCTTTTCATCATAAGAAGGAGAAATCTTTGACACAAAAATGTTTATGGGTGTGAAAAAGTTTAAATTCAATACTTCAAATTATTAAGAGAAAGATAATGAGGATGCAAATGATGGAGATGAGATAAATATTTGACTATAATTCTGAAATTAAAGTTTTTTTTATGTATTGTAGTTTCATTGTATAAAACCAGTTTTCTTTATTTTACATGATAGAATACTGCAGCCAAAGATGTCCAGTAATTCATCTGTAATATACAGCTATCAAGAGGCAGAGATGAAAACATTCACTATTTGCTTTTGAACTCTCTTGTGGAATTTTAGCCAATTGTAGTTTAAGAATCAGATGTGGTAGATTCAGTAAATTAGTTATCAGGAATGGGAAGGACAGTCTGACTCTATATTATATAACTGATAATAACAGATGAAATTTCTGTATGATTCCAAACAAGAGGACAAATAATTAACTGAAAGTAGAAAAAAATTATTTCTTCTCTTGTTACATTTTTTATTATCATTAAAAGCTTATTAAAATGCAATTTAAGGAGAACATATTCAGTACCAAAATTATGGAAGTAGGTTTTAATATTCTTTGTCAATTACTTGATTCTGTTTAGTAAATAATTATCTTTATTACTTCTACTTGACACTAGATGAATACAAGCTTACATGGGTTAAAAGAGGATTTTTGAATAAAAGAAAACATTTGAATTTAACATATTTGATCTGCCTGAGAGTTGATTAAAACTTACATATCTCCCTTTATTCCAGTGCCTAAGCACTTTGATTCATCATAATAAAATGTTTGAGAGAACATTTATGTTAAATTTCAAATACTGTTATTGTTCAGCTCTAAAAACATAATAGTGCATTAGAAATGATGACTTTTATTACATTTTGGGTTAAAATAAGGTAGTTACTAACTGGAAAATTATACAAATGTAGAATTTAGGAGTTGCAGGATACTAAAGAAATTACTGAAAAATCTTTATTTCACTTTGGCTCACGGAGATGAAATAACTTATTTTAGTCCCCAGAGCTACTTAGTGAAATCTAAGATAGAAATTGGCTCTTCTTATCACAAAAAGTGAGAATTTATCTAACATTTTTGACTTTTGATAATACCCTGCATTCCACCTGCCATTTCTGTTTAGCAGATGAACTTCAAAAGCTATGTCCTACTACATTTAACAAAGAACTTCTGTTCCCTCTGAATAGAGGGAATATTTTAATGTATTCCATGTACATACACGCACATACACACGTGTGCACAATTTTGGCAATTCAAAATAAAAAGGCTGGTTTTGGAATAGTGTTAAATTGTCAATGAATATAAGTTATCTAGCTTTCTGAGGTTTATATTTTATTCTGCTGTATGTCTAGGAAATACGGTACATACTGGGAATTGTAGAAGGTTCAATTACATGTCAGACACCCTCACTGATCTGAACTGAGTGGGTACTGCAGTAAGTAGGCAGTTTTCTTTTCTTTTTTTTTTGTTTGGAGAGGTTTTCGCTATAGGGCATGTGCGCTCGCCAGACAGACAGAGAGAGACAGACAGAAAGTGAGAAATCACCCCCCAGAGGGGATGGTCACGCCACAATCCCTTCTCCTCCATTCTCCTCTCGGGATCTTGGCCACACACGCACATACGCCAGGCGTGAGTTTTAAGCCACCAGGTCCGGGACGCGAACTGCGGTTGACTACGTGGGAGTCCAGTGACATAGCCATTACGCTAACTGCTGGTTCCCTCTCATGACATTTTGATTTGCATCTGCCATATGAAAAGAATTCTTAAGAATTTTTTTATATGCTTTTTGGTTGGTTGTGTGTCTTATTTAGAGATTTAGAGAGTTGTTTGTATGTCTTATTTAGAGAGTTATTTGTTTAGCTCATTTGACTTTCTTTTCATTGGGTAGCCCCCCCCCCACACACACACACACTTTTTTTGAATAACAGCTTGAGTTCCCTGTGTATTCTGGTTATTAGTTCCTTCTCTGAGGCATAGTTAGCAAATATGTTCTATTCTGAGGGTTGGTAATTCACTCTAATTACTGTTTCTTTTGCTCAGCAGAAGGTTTTTTTGATGTCATCCCACTTGTCTATTTAGGGGATTATTGCCTGTGCTTTATTATTACTTAAGAAGTCTTTGCCTGCTTTGAAGTCTCCAAGAGTTTGCCCTGCATTATCCATCAGTCATTTTATAGTTTGAGGCTGTAAGTTTAGATCTTTGATCCATTTAGAGTTGATTAATGATGAGAAATAGGGGTCCAGTTTCATCTTCTTGTAGGTGGATACTCAATTTCCCCTAGCACCATTTGCTAAAGATATTTACTTTTCTTCACTGGATTGACTGGTGCCCTTTGTGAAAAATAGTTGGCTGTATAATTTGAGATTTATTTCTGGGGCCTCTATTTTGTTCCATTGGTCCAAATCAGGTCCATCCTTGTTTTTGTACCAATACCATGCTCCTTTGATTATCATAGCTTTGTAATATATTATGAGGTCAGGGAATGAGATGCCTTCTACATTATTTATTTGGCAATACAAAGTCTTTTGTGATTTCAGACTAATTTTGTGATTTTTTGTTTGTTTGTTTGTAAAGAATATCTCTGGTAAAATTTGATTGAGATTGTATTATATTTGTAGAATAATTTAGGTAGGATTGTCATTTTGATTCTATTTATTCTTCCAATACAGGGACATGGGGTGTCTTTTCACTGGTTTGTGTCATTTCAATTTTAGTTTTTCATAGTTTTCCTGGTAGAAGTCTGTCTTTGATTTCTTTGGTTAGGTTTTTCCTACATATTTTATTTATTCAATGGAATTGTGGTTTTTGGGTGGAAAGTTCTATAGATGTCTATCAAGTCCAATTCATTTATGGTGTCATTTAGAATCTGTATCTCTTTGCTTCTTTTTTGTCTAGATGATCTGTGCAAAGGAGATAGTGAGTTGTTATATCCTCAATGATCAGGATACTGTAGTGTATTACACCATATAGATCTAATAGTCTGTCTTTCATGTATTTGGGTAGTCCCAAGATGAGTACATAGATATTTTTAAGTATTATATCATTTTAGTAAATTAGTCCTTTTAGAACTATATAAAGTCTTTGACTCTTCTTACAGTTTTTTTTTAAGCCTATTTTGTCTAACATCAGTATCATGACTACAGTCTTTTTTTTAATTTAAATTTGCTTGGAGTATCTTTTTCCAGTCCTTCACTTTTAGTCTATGTATGTCTTTATCCTTTATTCATGAAGTGTGTTTCTTTAGGCAGCAAATAGAGGGTTTCTGTTTGTTTGTTTGTTTGTTTTGTTTTGTTTTGTTTTGTTTTTTTCCATTCAGCTGGTCTGTAGTTTTTGACTGGAGAATTTAATCCATTAACATTCAGTATTATTTATCGGTATTTGTGGATTAGTCCCTGTTGTTTTGTTAGCCATTTTTTTGGTTATTTTTCATTCTCTTATTTGTCTTCTTTAGTTTTCTAGATATACCATTCCCTTCAGTTCTTCTTGATTATCTGGTCTACATTGGTGAATTTTTTCACCATTTATTACTTTTTAAACTGACAGAATGTAGGCAAGGAAAAAAATGAAAAGACATTTAAAATTCTGGAAGAAAAAACAATTCCAGCCAAGAATATTATACTCCACAAGATTATCCTTCAAGTGGGAAGGACAAGCTCTTTAGGAATACTTGGGGGATTACTATAACCAGAAAACTAAAGCGAGATAAATAAAAGAAGAGAATATAAAACAATTAGGAAAAAAATTAGACTAACTAAATGACATTATTTCACGCAATTTATAATAATAAGAATGTTAATGTGTTAAATTCCTCAACTAAAAGACACATATTGACTCAATGAATTAAAAATCAGGAACCCTCTGAATGTTGCTTGCAAGAAATATATTTCACTAATATACATAAGCTTAAAGTGAAGGGCTGGAAAAAGTAAAAAAAAAGGGGCAAAAAGAAACAAAGAATAACACTGCGTAGTTTCAAAGGGATTAATTCACCAAGAAACTGTATCAATGATAAATATTTACACAACCAACACCAAAGCATCCAAATATGTAAGATAGACTGCTAGATCTAAAGGGAGATTTGGGCTGCAACACATTAATTGTTAGGTATTTCAACTGGCCGTTGTCACCACTGAACAGGTCATCTAGACAAAAATAAGCAAAGAGACACAAGAGCTAATTGATACCATCAAACAAATGGACCTGATAGATATTTAGGACCACTCCACCTGGCAACTACAAGGTGCACTTTTTTTCTCATCTCCACATGGAACGGTTTCAAAAATTTATCACAAAATTGGACACAGAACTAGCCTTTACAAATTAAAAACTAAAGAAACTATACCCAGCATCTTCTTTGACAACAATGGAATTAATCTTAAAATCAACCACAGAAAGAACCTGCAAAAATATATGAACATATGAAAACTAAACAACTACTCCTGAGAAACTTTCAAACTGCTGAAGAAATTAGGAATAAGATCAAAGATCCTTTGAGGCCAGCCATAAAGAACATAGCACTTTCCTTAACTGTTGGAATACAGTGAAAGCATTCATAAAGAAGAACATTATGGCCATTCAAGTGCCCAAGAAAAAAAAATAGAAAGATGGTAAATATATAACATTGCATTTCAAGGAACTAGAAAAGTGAGAACAAAAATACCTCAAAAATAACAGAAGGGAAAAAGTAGTGTGGAAATAACTAAAATAGTGAATAAAAGAACAGTACAAAAAATAAATGAAACAAAAAGCTGTTTTTTAAAAGGATAAACAAAATCGATAAAACCAATCAATATACTCGTTGATCCTGAGAGCTATACTAGAAGTTCAGGATTAAATCTTGCCCTACGATGCTGGCAACCTGGACCTAAAGGGACAACAAATGACTTACAACCTGGAGTTATGAGCTGAGTAGTAAAAGCTAGAAGAAAAGACATTTCTTTTCTTTTTTTTTTTCTTTTCTTTATTATTATTATTATTACTTATACATTCAATTGCTATACATCATTTAGTTTTTAAAGAGACTTTACCTACCATGATATACACCTCAGTTCACCTCACATCCTCATCAACAGATAATAAACCACATCTGTATCTCACAAATATCTTCCCTCTCTATTTTTTCCCCAAATTTCCTTTCCTACATTCATCCTTTCCCACACTCTCCCTCCACTTTAACTCTAGTCTCTACAACAATGTTTAATCCTTTTATGTCCTCCAGTCTTTCAGTCTCTACCATAGAGTGTGGAAGTCGGTATATGTTAAGTGGAGACATACAATGTCTCTCTTTTATAGCCTGACTTGCTTCACTCAGCAATATTCTGACTGGGGTTAGGTGGTAGTTTTGATCTGCATCTCCCTTAGGATAAGGATATTGAGTATTTTTTCATATGCTTTTTGACTGTATGTATGTCTTCCTTAGGGAGTTGTTTATTCAGCTTATTTTCCCATCTTTTAATTGGGTTAATCATTTTCTTCTGGGTAAGTTGCTTGAGTTCCCTGTGTATTCTGGTTATCAGTTCCTTATCTGAGGCACTGATAACAAAAATTCTCTCCCATTCTGAGGGCTGTCTATTCACACTTAATTATGGTGTCCTTTGTTGTACAGAAACTTCTTAATCTGATGTAATCCTGTACTCCCACCTGTCTATTTTTGGAATTATTGTCTGTGCTTTGGGAGTCTTGCTTAAGAAGTCTTTGTTTACCCTAATGTCCCCCAGAACTTCACCAGTGTTTCCCAAAAGTACTTTTATAGTTTGCGGTTTTAGGTTTAGATCTTTCATCCACTTGGAACTGATTTTTATTAATGGTTACAAATAGGGGTTCAGATTCATCTTTCGGCAGGTGGATACCCAGTTTTTTTCAGTACCATTTGCTAAAGAGATTTTCCTTTTCCCATTGGATTGATTGGTACCCTTTGTCAAAGTTGAGTTGGCTGTATGTTTGGGGTTTATTTCTGGGGTCTCTACTCTGTTCCCTTGGTCCTCATGTCTGTTTTGTGCCAATGCCATGCTACTTTGATTATCACAGTTTTGTAATATATTTTGGGGTTAGGGAGTGAGATGCCACCCACTCTACTCTTTTTGCACAGGATGGCTTTGACAATAAAGGGTCTTTTATTATTGCAGACAAATTCTATGATTGCCATTTCTAGATCTGTGAAGAATGTCTCTTGTAATTTTATAGCAATTGCATTAAATACATAGATTAATTTGGGTAGGATTGCCATTTTGATTATATTAATCCTGTCAATCCAGGAATATGGGCTGTCTTTCCACTTTTTTGTTTCCTTTTGCATTTCCTTTTTTAGGTTTTCACAGTTTTCCTTATAGAGGTCTTTGACTTCCTTGGTTAGTTTTATTTCTATGTATCTTATACTTCTGTGGCTATGATAAATGGTATTATTTTCTTCAGTACTGTCTCTGCTTGTTCTTTGTATATAGAAATGCTATAGAGTTTTGTAAGTTAATTTTGTATCTTGCCACATCACTGTATGCATTTATTGCTTCGAGTTTTCTTTCTTTTTTTTTTTTTTTGCAGATACTATTGGTCTTCTATGTATACAATCATGTCATCTACAGACAGATCATTTTAGCTCTTCTTTCACTATTGGAATGCATTGGCTAGGACTTCAAGTACTACATTGAAAAGGAGTTGAGAAAATCTCCAACCTAGTCTTGTATCATTCAGTATAATGTAAGCTACAGGTTTTTTATAGATGACTTTTATTATGCTGAGAAATGATCCATCTATGCCAATCTTCCTGAAAGTGTTAATTATAAAGGAATGTTATATTTGTCAAATGCTTTTTCCATATCAGTTGAAGTTATCATATGGTTTTTATCTTCTTTTCTGTTAATATGGTGTATTACATTTATGGTTTGTTGTATGTTGAACCATCCTTGCATCCCTGGAATAAAGCCTACCTGGTTGTGATGAATAACCTTTTTATGTACTGTTGAATATGATTAGCAAATATCTTGTTGAGAATTTTTGCATCTATATTCATCAGAGATATAGTTCTGTAGTTTTCATTTTTTGTTTTTTTTCCTTATCCATTTTGGGAATGAGGGTACTGTAGGCTTCATAGAATGAATTTGGAAGGGTTTCTTCTTTTTGGATCTCTAGAAACAGTGTGAGTAGAATGGGGGCTACCTCTTCTTTAAAAGTTTTGTAAAATTCAGCAGTGAAGCCATCAGGATCTGGAATTTTCTTTGTTGGGAGGTCATTTATTACTGATTCAATCTCATTGCTTGTTATAGGTCTATTCAGGTTTTCTATGTCCTTTTGAGTCAATCTTGGTAAATTATACGTCTCCAGGAATTTGTCCATCTCATCCAGGTTTTCTTCTTTGTTGGCATATAATCACTCATAGTATCCTCTAATGATGTTTTGTATTTCTATTATGTCTGTTGTAGTGTCACCTGATTCGTTGCAAATTTAATAAATCTGGTTCCTCTCTCTCTTCCTCTTAATTACTCCAGCTAATGGTGTGTCAATCTTTATCTTTTCAAAGAACCAGCTTTTGCTTTCATTTATTTTCTGTATAGTTTGCTTATTTTCTATTTTATTTATTTCTGCTCGAATCTTTATTATTTCTTTTCTCCTAGCATTTTTTTAAATTTTTCTGTTGTTTCTTCAATTCCCTGAGGCATGATGTTAGGTTGTCCTTTTGCCACCTTTATATCTTTTTATATTTTATTTTTATTTTTTGGAGAGATTTTCACTATAGGGGTGTGCGCTCGCCAGACAGACCGAGAGAGACATAGAGACAGAAAGCGAGAAATCACTCCCCAGGGGGGATGGTCATGCCGCAATACCTTCTCCTCCATTCTCCTCTTGGGATCTTGGGCATGCACGCACACGCGCCCAGCATGAGTTTTAAGCCACCGGGTCCGGGACGTGAACCGTGGTCGACTACGTGGGAGTCCAGTGACATAGCCATTATGCTAACTGCTGGTTCCCACCTTTATATCTTTTTTATGCACAACTAATTACTATGAACTTCCCTCTTATGACTGCTTTTGCAGTGTCCCATAAATTATGAAAGCTTGTGTACTCATTATCATTTCTTTCTATGAATCTTTTGATTTCAGTCTTAATTTCTTCAGTAGTCATGAAGTCATTCAGAAGTACGTTATTTAGTTTCCATGTATTTGTGTATTTTCGAGGGTTTTTCCTGAGATTAATATCAAGTTTAATTCCATCATGGTCGGAGAAGATGCTGGATATAGTTTCTATGCCTTTGAATCTGTAAAGACTGGTTTTATGGCCTATCATTTGATAAATCTTTGAGAATGTACCATGCAGGGCTGAGAAAAATTTATCTTTTGTGTTTTTTTTGGGTGGAAAATTCTATAGATGTCTATCAAGGCCATCTGATTTATGACATCTTTTAGGTACAGAATCTCTTTACTTATTTTTTGTCTCATTGACCTGTCTAAAAGAACCAGCGTAATGGCTATGTTGCTAGACTCCCACGTAGTTGACCGTGGTTCGCGTGCTGGACCCGGTGGCTTAAATCTCACGTCAGGTGCGTGTGTGTGCGTGCCCAAGATCCCGAGAGGAGAATGGAGGAGAAGGGATTGCGGCATGACCATCCCCCCTGGGGGGTGATTTCTCACTTTCTGTCTCTCTGTCTGTCTCTGTCTGTCGCCCTATAGCGAAAACCTCTCCAAAAAAAAAAAAAAAGAAAGAAACAATGGAGTGTTGAGATCTCCAATAGCTATTGTGTTACAGTCTAGCTCTCCTTTATATCTCACAGTCTTTCCTTTATATATTTGGGTGTTCCTGAGTTCAGTGCAGATATTTATAAGCATTATATCTTCTTGGTGAATTAGTCCTCTTACTACTATGTAATCCCCTCCTTTGTCTCTTTTTACAGTTTTTGTCTTATAGCCTATTTTGTCCGAAATTAGTATAGCAACTCCCGTGCTTTTTTTGGTTTCCATTTGCGTGGAATACCATTCTCTAGCCCTTCACTTTTAGTCTATGTATGTCTTTATCCATGAGATGGGATTCTTGCAGGCAGCAGATGGAGAGTTTCTAATTTTTAATCCATTCACCCAGTCTGTGTCTCTTGATTGGAGAATTTAATTCATTAACATTCAATGTTGGCAATCCATTTTCTGAGACACCTCCCTTCTTGGGAGCTCTGTTTTCCCTTTTCTTTCTTCTTCTTTTTTTTTTTTTGGAGAGATTTTCGCTATAGGGTGTGTGCGCTCGCCAGACAGACAGAGAGAGACATAGAGACAGAAAGCGAGAGATCACCCCCCAGGGGGGATGGTCATGCCGCAATCCCTTCTCCTCCATTCTCCTCTCGGGATCTTGGGCACGCATGCACACGTGCCCGGCGTGAGTTTTAAGCCACCGGGTCTGGGACGCAAACCGCGGTCGACTACGTGGGAGTCCAGCGACATAGCCATTACGCTAACTGCTGGTTTCCCCCTTTTCTTTCTTCTAATAGACTCCCAGTTTTGCTAATAAATTCCCTGCTTTGCTAATAAACTCTCCCTTTGCTATACCTACAAAAACGAAAAGAAAAAAAAACTTTCAATATTATTATCAATATTTCCAGACTTGTCCTTTAAGTGGGCCATATTCTTTTTTTTTTTTTTTTTTTTTTCTCTTATTGCTCTCTGTCTGTCTTTACTTTTCTTGATATAGTACTCCTTTCAGAATTTCTTGAATAGCTGGTCTGGAGTTCGTAAATTCTTTCAGGTTTAATTTACCTGAGAATGTATTTATCTTCTTTTCCCATATGAAGAATAATCTTGCCAGGTATAGTATTCTTGGTTGAAATTGCTTTTCATTTAACACTTTTAATATATTTCTCCATTCTTTCCTTGCTTGTATTGTATCTGATGAGAAACCCGGTGTTAGCCTAATGGGATAGCCTTTGTAAGTGATTTGTTGTTTCTCTCTTCCCAATCTTAGTACCTTGTCTTTGTCTGTGACTTTGCTCAATCTAACTATAATGTAGTGTGGAGAGGATCATCTTGGATTGATTCTATTTGGGATTCTTTGTATTTCTTGGTTCTGGATGTTTAGTGCCTCTCCAGACTTGGAAAGTTTTCTTTCAGAATTTCATGGGATAGATTATCAATGCCCTTATTAGTTTATTTACCTTCTGGGATAACAATTTGGGCATTTCATGGTATCTAGTATTTCTCATATAGTATTCTCAGTTTTTTTAGCTATGTTTTAATATTTTTTACTATTTTTTTTCCTAGGTCATAGGTTTCATTTTCTACTCCTGAGATTCGATCTTCCGCGTGTTCTAACCTGCTTTTAATTCTTCGGAGGGACGTTTTGATTTTCTGTATTACAACCTTCATATCTAACAGTTTCATTTGATTATTTTTTATGGTATATAATTCTTCTTTTATATCATGTAAGGACTTTCTCATCACTTGGAGCTCAATGTCTCTTTTCTCTTACAGCTCATGGAGTTTTGTTAATATAAATATTTGAAATTCTTTTTCTGATATTTTGGTAATATCTTCTAAATTTTCGGAACTTGGAGACAAATTACAGTGTTCTCTTGCTGGAGATGTATTACTTGATTCTCTCATCCTTGGGGCTCTTCTCTGATTTTTAGTCATTTGATTATGTATTCACTTTTGGCTAATTTGTTGGAGAAAGATTCTGTGACTGTGAGCTCATGAATTTTCCTTACCATGAAATAGTTTGGTGCTATTTTCTCTCTTCAACTGTGTCCTCCAGTATGGGAATTTCAGGCTAAGTTCTGCAGTCAGATTTATGTCAGATTTGTGAAGGGGAATTTCACTCTTTCTACAACAACTACAGTGAGATGTAAAGAATTCTCTAAAACTTACAATGTCCAGAGGTTTAGCAACGAAGCACCTAGTCTTTTCTTGGCAGTGGGTAAAGGCTGAGAAGTAAAATAGGAAAGTGAAGAAAAAGAAAAAAAAAGTAGAAAATAAAAAGAAAAGACAAAGGAAAAGGAATGAAAGAACTAGAGCAAAAAAGGAAGAAAAAAACAAATCACATGGTAGATAATAAAACTGGGTTAAAAATAGAAAACCGTGTGGCGCTCAAGCTCTCTCTGCAAAGGGCCAACACAGTCAGAAATGAAGTTGCCTGGATACTTTCTGTCCTAGTTGAGGGAAGAAGAGACAAATTAACAAGAGAAAGACACAAATGGGGTAGAAAGCTATTTTTTAAAAAACGAGGAAAAAAAGAAAAAAAAAGTTAGAAGGGACAGAGAAGAATAAAAGGGACAGGGAAACTTGCCTACCTGGCTAGCACTTGGAAGGGGGGACCATGGCTGGGGAGGAGGGCTTCACAACAGTGAAGCTGCACCCAGAGGGCCAACACCGTCAGAGATGGAGTTGGCTGGATGCTTTCTGTCCTGGCTAGCACTAGTGTCTGGGAGGGGAGACCCTGGCAGGACGTGCTTCACAGCAGTGAAGTTGTACCCAGAGGCCAATACAGTCAGAGCTGTAGTTGCCTGGATGCTTTCTGTCCTGACTAGAATTAAGGTCTGGAAGGGTGACCTTGGCTGCGGGGGCAGGGGGTGGGGGCTTCACAGTTGTGAAGCTGCACCCAGAGGGCCAACACAGTCAGAGATCAAGGAAAAGATATTTCTGATGCAAGCACTAAAACATAAGCTCTATAAGAGCAGAGATTTTGTCACTGCTATTTCCTTGGTGTCTAGAAGGATGCTTGGCATGTAAATATTTGTTGAACAAATAAATTAATTAATGCATGAATGAAGTTTAAGAACTTTCCTGTTTGACAAAGTAGCCTCTAACCACATGGGCTTGAAATGCAGCTCATTCAAACTGAGTTGTGCTCAGATGCATAGATAGTATAATAACCATTCTTCTTTATGTTGGATGCTCTTCTTATTGACACTTCTGTTTATTTCTTGTTTAACAGATACTGAAAAAGTTCTTTGTCATAGGAATGTGTGATGATTCGCTGCCATATCTCATAAATTGTATAGTCAAAGAAGACATACAAATGACAAATACAAATACATATACAAAAGATTCACAAAAGAACTACACATCAGGAAAACAAGATTCTCAAAAAACCTACTCATCAGTAAAACAAATCAAAATCGCAATAAGATAATACCACCTGTTAGGAAGGTTATGGTTAATAATACCACCTGTGAGGAAGGTTATAGTTAATATATATATATATATATATATATATATATACACATAAAACAATAAAACAGAATAGCAGAAGCAAAGGCAATGACAGAAAAATTGGAATCTTTGTGTATTATTGGTGTAAATGTAAAATGGTACAGCTATATTTAGCTACACACTTTCATGTAGCTGTGTTTTTAATAGAATAATTATAGGGAGATATTCTATAACTAAAACATTTCTCTATGACAGTACCATTCTACTATTCAATATCAATCGCATGCTCAATAACATTCAGAATGCATCTTAATTTAGAACAAAAAGAATCTTTAGTGCACTTTGTATTCCCGAAATTCCCCAAGAAAATAATGTTTTGCAGATAGTGGCCTATTATATACTTTAAAAGAATGAAAAAGTTTGGTAATGGTTAATATTTATGATTGATTATTGCCTTGGGTTTATTTTTAATAAATTATTTCTTTACTCTTACCTTATAAATGTATTTTTCATATATTCTATAATTGTTCATTTAAGTATTTGATCAACATTTAAAATATGATAGTTATTTTGTATATTTACACTAGAACGAATACATACCAAGCCTATATACTGTATTTGTCATGAAAATTAAATTTTTCCTTCTAGAAAAAAATTTTAAAAAGATTATATTCTTGGTTCTTACAGTGAAAATGAGCACACGTTTCTGCTTACAATTAAAATGGACTTTATATCAACAGAGGAGACTTTAGAAATCATGTATGACAAAATATGTCGAAAACAAATTAAATAATTGTGGCTCACTAAAAGAAGAATTTTGCAATGTTCCTAACACTGTAATACAATTATTTGATGCTATATTTCCATATAATTAAAAATGCTCAGGCACCAGCAGATAACATAAAGGCTACATTGCTGGACTCCCATGTAGTCGACTGTGGTTCAAGTCCCAGACCCGGTGGCTTAAACTCACGCTGGGCGTGTGTGCGTGCTTGCCCAAGAACCCGAGAGGAGAATGGAGGAGAAGGGATTGTGGCATGGTCATTCCCCCGGGGGGTGACTTCTTGCTTTCTGTCTTTCTGTCTCTGTCTCTTTCTGGCAAGTGCACATGCTTTATAGGGAAAACCTCTTCAAAAAAAAATACTCATTGAAATTCCTGTCTTCTGTCAATGTTAGGAGATATCAGTATGTTTATGTCCTGTCAAAATTCATATATTGAAATTCTTACATGCAAGGTATTAGAATATGGGGGTTTTGAGGAAGTAATTTTGTCATGAGGACACAGCTTTCATGAGTAGGATTAATATTCTCATAAAACAGGTCCAACAAAGCTTGTTCCCCCATTTCATCATGTAAGAACATGTTGAGATAGCACCATCCATAAATCACAAAGTTGGCCTTTACAGGATGTTGAATTTGATGGTCCCTTGAATTTAGACTTCCAAATCTTCAGACAGCATGAAATACATTTCTGTAATCTATGCTGGTAGTATTCGCTCATGATCTTTTGTATTTTTGTTTTTCTATTGTAATATTGCTTACTTGTTTACTGATTTTATTTATCTGAATTATTTGTATGTTTTTCTTGATTAATGAAACAAATTGTCAGTATTGTTTTTCTTTTTTCTTTCCTTTTTTTTTTTTTAGTATATTTTGTCTGATATTAGTATCATGACTCCAGGATTTTGTTGTTGTTGTTGTTGTTGTTTGTTTGCTTTTCTATTTTTGTGTAATGATTTTTACAGCCCTCCACTTCAGCTTATGTATGTCTTTATTAGTGAGATATGGTTCTTGTAAGCAGTATATAGAAAGCTCCTGTTTTATAGTCCTTCAGCCATTGTGTCTCTTTCTATCTTTCTCTGTTTTGTTGTTGTTGGAGAATAATACATTAATATTTAATGTTATCAGTGATTTTTTGCAGACTTATCCCTGCCATTTTTTTAGTTACTTTCTTCGTTGATTTGTGTTCTCTTATTTCTACTTGACTCCCTTTCATTTTCCTCATTTAACACTCCCTTAAGTAGTTCTTGAAGAGCTGGTTTAGTGTTGGGAAATTCTTTTAGTCTTTGTTTATCTAGAAATAATTTTATTTTCCCTTCCCCTCTGAAACACAATCTCATCAGGTATATATTCCAGGCTGATTTTTTGGTCAGAGATTTAAATATGTCTCCTTCTTTTCTCACCTCTATTATTTCAATTGAGAATTGATATTAGTCTAATGATATAACCTTTGTAAGCATTTGACATTTCTCTTTTGTCACTTAAAAATGTTTTCTTTATCTTTGATTTTTTTTTTTAATGAAGTGAACATTCACCTCAAGATTGTATTGTCTTCATAATAAAACAAAAGATGAAGCTTAGAACTGGACCACTTGACACTTTCTCTTCTTATCTCTTCTCAGTTCAAAATGCTTATATCTCTTAGAAGCCAGAGTTCCCCTAGATCTGCAGCTGGGCTCAACACATTCAAGCAGCACAATCTTCTTTGTAGTTTCCTGCCTTTTACCAGAAAATAGGCTTAGTCTGTCCACTATAGTCACTCTGCTTCCTGTCATAACACCACGTTCTCTGAGCAGGGAATCCTTGCCCTTTATGTATTTGAGGTTGGTGCTTGCCATACTTCTTACAGAAAGTCCATTGGATTTTAGGAATATTCACCATGTTTGTGAGTATGCTATTTGCACATTCTGGAAGTGAAAATACATATAAACACACACACACACACATACATATATATATATATATATATATTACATATACACACATATAAGTATACATATAAAGTGTGTGTGTGTGTGTGTGTGTATATATATATGTATTGCCATAGGGCAAGTGCACTTGCCAGAGAGAAAGAGAGAGACAGTGAGAGGGAAAATGCAAAGTCACCCCCACGGGGGATAGCATACTGCAATCTCTTCTTCATTCTCTTCCTGGGGTCTTGGGCACGCACACACATATACCCAGTGAGAGATCTAGGCCACCTGATCTAGGACTCGAACTGTGGTTGGCCATGTAAGAGTCCACCAACATAACTACTACACCAACTACTAGCCCCACAAAGTATATCTTTATCTTTGATTTTCACCAGTTTTGTATGGTCTTGGAGAGTATCTTCTTATTTTCAATTTACTTGGTGCTCTTTGTATTTCCTGGATCTAACTGTCTACCTATCCTCTAGTTTTGAAAAGTTTTCAGTTTTATGAAATACATTTTCTATTCCCTTACTCTTTGCCTTCTGGAATACCCATTATTTAGCTATTTGCAATATTAATGGTGTCTAGACTTTCCAGTCTAATCTGCCATTAATATTTCAAGAGAGGTTTTGATTTACTGTATTGTTTTCTTAATTTCCAAAAGTTCTATTTTTGATATCTTTTGGGGTATCTATTTTTCATGGAATCCCTCTTTCAGGTCTTGAATTTTCTTTCTTTCTTCCTTTCTTTCTTTCTTTCTTTCCTTCTTTTTTTTTTTTTTTTTTTTTTTTTGAGGGGGTTTTTCTTTTTGGCGCGTTGGTTTTTTTTTTTTTTTTAAACTATAGGGCTTGCACGTGCGCTCGCCAGACAGACAGAGACAGAGAGACAGAAAGCGAGAAATCACCCCCCAGGGGGGATAGCCACACCGCAATCCCTTCTCCTCCGTTCTCCTTTTCGAATCTTGGGCACACACGCACATGCACCCGGTGTGAGTTTTAAGCCACCGGGTGCGGGTCGTGAACAGCGGTCAACTACATGGGAGTCCAGCGACATAGCCATTATGCTAACTGCTGGTCCCAGGTCTTGAATTTTCTCATCTGGAATTGATTATCTGTTTTCTCTCACTGAATTTTGTTACAGTGAATACTGTGAATTATTTTTTCTGACATTTCTGTGATTTGTTCCTTTATCCTTTGTTGGTGAAGAGTTATTGTGTTCTTTTGAGAGAGATATCTCTTTGTTTATCTTATTTCTCATATCTCTGCCTTGATTTTTAGGTATCTTGTGATCTTCTTGCCTTTTCCTATTTTCCTAATATTTGTTGTGTCAGGGAGGGAAAATGAACCCTAAGTCCCAGGTGTGTTCCTGGCAAAGTAGTTCAGGGTGGGCTGGTGACCAGTTGCATCCTCCATGTAAGAAGAGGGCTTACTTAGCCCATGTTTAGACAGTGTGGGGAGGCCCAGAAGAGCTGCACTGTATGCAATATCAGTTGGAGCAGGCAACCATTGCCCTTGTCTTGAGTCTAATAGAAGGGGGTCTGCACACCCTTTTGCTTTCCAAACAGGGATTGTACTCAATATCCTCAGTTTTGTCATGGTGGGAGAACTTTCCTTTGTGTCTTCTGCTCCTTCAGAGCTGTGGAGATCTGAATGTAACTGAAACAACACCTGCAGATCAGCATGCAGGATCCAGTAACTTTCTAGCAAGGTTGAGGTGGAGGTGGGGTAGAAGTTCTCATTATTTTTTTTAAACTCTGAACTTTTTTTGTGCTTCCCTATGATGTATGTTAGCTCCATATTACTCTTTGTTTTTTTGGGGGGGGAGAGGTTTACTGGCTTCCATGGTGAGAATGTGAGTTTCAGAATTTCAGTGAAGAGTTCCTTTCCTTTTTCCCTGTCCAGAGGGAGAGGTTAAGAAAGTACTCCAGAGATCCTCTGGCATCAGCCATTTAGCTCCTCTCTCCTTTTGGGAGTAGAAATTGTGCAAACTAGAAATTCTGCCAACCCCCTCTTGCCTCCCAACATGACCACCTGATTCCTCTCTGTGTGGAGCTTCTCACAAAAAGTGGCCACAGCTCAGATAGCTCCAGCCTGCAGAAGGATGCAATCAGCCCTTTCTTCAGTCAGCAGTCATGCTCCCCTGACTTATCACAATGTCTCTGTTCCAAATGTGGTCGGAGGCTGAGCCAGGCAGGCTGAATGGGGAGATACAGTGCAAGATAGTAGCTTCGTGGGACCAGCAGTTAGTGTAATGGCTATGTTGCTGGACTCGTACGTAGTCAACCTTGGTTCGAGTCCCGGACCCGGTAGCTTAAACCACGCTGGGTGCGTGTGTGTGCATGCCCAAGATCCCGAGAGGGGAATGGAGGAGAAGGAATTGTGGCATTGCCATCCCCCCTGGGGGATGATTTCTCACTTTCTGTCTCTCTGTCTCTCTCGTGTTTTTAAAAACCATTAAGCCACTGTTTCTCTTCAATAAAGAGTTAATCTGTTTACATTTCAGGTAATCACTAATAGAGGAAAATTTACTATTATCATTTGGTTAACATTTTCTTGTCTGTCTTGCAACTTTTTTGAACATTTTTTTCTCTTTTTCTTTTTATTTGTGTTTTAATAATACTTTGTACTACATGCTTTAATTTGCTTGCTTGTTTGTTTTGAGAGGTTTTTGCTATAGGGACGTGTGCTCGCCAGAAAGAGACAGAGAGTCAGAAAGAGAGAAATAAGCCCCCATGGGAGATAGCCACACCACAATCTCTTCTCCATCTCTTCTCAGGATCATGGGCATGCACACACTTGTGCCCAGCATGAGTTTAAGCCTCCAGGTCTGGGACTTGAAGCATGGTTGATTACAAGGGAGTCCAGTGACCATTAGTCATTATGCCAACTGCTAATCCCTATTTTTTTTTAATATTCTTTCTTGTATTTTCTACAGGTACCTTTTCTGTCCTTACAACAAGTATTAAATATAATATCTTGTTAACAATCTATTTTTAAGCTGATAACAACCAAACTTCAACTTATAAATAAAAACTGTACTTTTATTCCCCATACATCTTTGTTACTGATGTCACAAATTAAATTTTTTATATTTGTATTCATTAATATATTTCAGAGTTATAGGTCTGATTTTTAGAAATTCTGTCTTTTAACTCTTATAGTAGAATTAGGATTGATTAAAGAACCGCTTCTGGAGTAATACATTATTCTGTATTTGTTTATATATTTGCCATTAGTAGTGAATTTTATCCTTTCATGTGCTTTTATATCGCTGCCTAGCTTCCTTTCATTTAACTTGAAGGACTCCTTTTAGCATTTTTTGCAAGGCATGTTTAGTGGTGATGAACTTGCTCAGCTTTTTCTCATCTGCGAAAGTTTTCATTCATTCTTGGAAAACATCTGCCACATAAAGAATTTGGAGTAGATTTTTTTTTTCTTCTCTGTTTTTTTTTTTTTTTTACTTTCCAAAACTTTTAATATGTCTTTTCATGCTTTTCTAGCCTGTAATATTTCTGCTGAGAACTCTATTGATAGTCTTCTGGAAGCTCTCTTATACATGACCAATTGCCACTTCAAAACTCTTTTTGTTTTCTAGTTCTGACAATGTACTAGCGATGGATTTTCATGGAGGCATCTTTGGGTTTATCCTACTTGTTGTCCATTGGGCTTCTTAAATCTAAATATGCATTTCCTTAGCCAGATTTGGAACTACTTTTATAATCACTTCAAATAAGCTTTTTATCTCTTTCTGTCTTTTCTCCTTCTGGAATTGCCATAATGTGCATATTGTTCCACTTGATGGTTTCCCATAAATCACTTAGGATGTCTTCACTATGTTTTTCCTTTTGACTCTTCTGACTGCTTAATTTCAAATCATCTATTTTTGAGTTAATTAATTCTTTTTCTGCTTCATCAACTTTGCTTTTGAACTTTTCTAGCAAAATTTCCTATTGCAATAATAACTGAATAAGTCTTTAGTTTTTTCAATTTTATTTACCTTTATTTATTTATTGGTATTCATTTTAAAAATATTTAACCAGAGAGGAACAGAATGAGAGAGAGAGGCAGAGAAAGAGAGAGAAGGAAAGTGAGAAAATAAGCCACTAGGTCCAGATCTTAAACCATGGTCAGCCATGTGGGAGTCCAGAGCCCCTAACCACCACACCACCTGTCTGTTCCAAAGTCTTTAGTTATAAAATTTCTTTTTGGTTCTTTTTTAATCTCCTTTTTGATATTTTAATTTTGTTCCTTTATCACTTTACTGAGCTTATTGATCATCTTTTTGGTGATCATTTTGAATTCTGTTTCTGAGAATCAATTTTTAGAGATTTATTTGGTTCTTTATTTGAGCCATGTTTTCTTATTTTTTTTTTGAGTACCTTGTATTGGCAACCACACATTTAAAAAAATGATTAAGAATCCCAGTCTTAAGAATTGACTTCATGCAGAGCAATAACTTTGCCAATCAACTTGGCTTGAGAGTCTGGGGACCTCCCAAACCTTTTCTGACCTCGCATGAAAAATTCCAATTAGTTGATTTTCCCAGATTTTCCTTTTAGGTGTTTATAATCTTTTGCTCACTCTGGTGACTGTCAAATTACCAGTTCCCTGGAGCTGCTGCAAGCTGCTTGGTTTGTTTCAAATGTACAGGAACTTCTTAATTAGTTTATAGATTTTTCACAAAATGAATTGGTACATGTATTGTTGTTTCAGTGTCTTTGTATGGGGAAAGAAAGTCCATGGATTTTGCTATTTTTTTTAACTTCTATTTCACCTTCTGAGATCATTATCTCCTTGCAGCAGCAGACTTCTCCAGTATCTTATTTATTATAAAATGATAAAGCTAATAATATTCAAGAAACTATGGGAATTATAGTATTTTAAAATTAATCTTAAAGTATAATTAAGTCCTTTTTTATGAACAGCTATATAAATTTTGAGCCAAGCATAGCCACTATCACCAGCAGAAAAAAACACAGTGCTATCACTCTACCTCAAAACATTCTGCCCAGTGCCACTTGTTTTAGTCATACCTGGGGGGTGATTTGTCGCTTTCTGTCTCTATGTCTCTTTCTGTCTGTCTGGCAAGCGCACATGCCCTATAGCGAAAACCTCTCCAAAAAAAAAAAAAAAGGGCCCAGAAATAGTTTGCTTATATTGTACATTTAAGTTTAACTTTATGCAAAAATGCCTACTTATTTTCCCAAGTGGTTGCACCATTTTGAATTTCCACCAGCAATACATGGAAATTCTATTTCTTACAATCTTTCTCCATATTTTTTATTTTTGTTATTTTAATAGTTGTGAAGTGACAGATCATCTTGATTTGAGCTTGTATTTCCTTAAGGTTTCATTATGTGGAACAGTTTCATCTGCTTATTTGTGTATCTTCTTTGGTAAGATATTAGTTGAAATCAGGTAAATTTTCTGTTGCCACTGGTATACTTTTTTTTTTCTTTCCATTTGTGATTGTATTATCTATGGAGGAATATTTCATCATTCAGTAAATCTGTGCATTACCAAGAAAACCACAGACTCATGTATTTAACAAATCCAGCTGGCTAATTCTAAATGTCTGATAAAGGTATGCATCTTACAATACAAATTTTATTCTGAGCTAGCAAATGGGTCTTTGTTGAGCAGCTCTATGACTCACTTCAATTATTTCTCTAAATTCTCATGAGATTTTCTGAGCAGTCGCTAGAGAGGTTTTCTCATTTCCAAATATGTTAGGCCAGTTTTCCTCAGCCTACTGCAAGACCACTGGCAAAGTCCTAAGAGTCCAAAGATATTCTGAACTACTGACGCAATATCACTGAGCTCTTTTACCACGATGTGCAGATTTCCTTTTATTTTGTTTTAACAGGTCATTTGATGGCTCTTTCCAAATAACGTTGCCCTCAATCCAGGAACTCTCAAAAGTCAATTCTACAGTGTGTTTTATCTTGACTGGAGAAGAATCATAGGTTCAGACAAATACAAATCAAGCAGGAGAGCCGCGGAGGACTTGATTGTTGGTTGTCTGAGGACAAAAGAACACAGCAACGTACTACACAGTCTGTGGCTTACCCTGAGCTTATGCAGTTAATCAGACTGCTTCTATTGCATCAAGGACTTCTTCTGAGAGTCTATTTCTATCCAGCAGTTTCTTTATATTACTCAAGATATGATAGCTATTTCTGATTTAGAGATTTTTTCATGTCTTACCATAAAAAAAAAAAAAACTTTCAACAAAAAATTCATTGACAGTAGCAATTATATATATATATATTTGAGAGGTTTTTCGCTATAGGGTGCATGTGCTCGCCAGACAGAGGGTTCTTGGGCACGCACGCACAAGCGCCCGGCCTGAGTTTTAAGCCACCAGGCCCTGGACGCGAACCGTGGTCGACTACGTGGGAGTCCAGCGACATAGCCATTACGCTAACTGGTAGTTCCCAGTAGCAATTATCTTGTGAGTTTTAAATGCTGTCTATAACACAATATATAAGTCCAAAATCTTTGAAGTAAACTTCAAGTCATGGTACTCAACTTTTGCTACTGACTCAGTTATATATGCCATCTATAATCATCTAAGGCCTGGGTTGCAACTTAAGTCACGAAACTTTGCAAGCCTCTTAATATTTATTTTTGTTTAATGCATCATTCAAATTTAAATTCTGGTGAATTGATGAACAAATACAGCCTTATCTATGGAAGGAATAAAATTTCATCAAAAGTAATAAGCCTTGCAATGGTCTTGGCTTCATTTCAGTGGCAATATTGAGAAATAATTTATTTCCCCAATGTGAGGAATATTCTTGGTTTCTCTTGCCCAAAGAATTGCGAAAATATCACAATGAATTAGGTTTCTCTGGGTTTCTCAGCCAACCTCTTTTCATCATCTAGATGACTCTAATCTTAACTACTCTACAGCCCTTCCTTTAGGCAGGCAGTTCTGATGACACCATCAATAGACATGCTGGTTACCCTTGAATTGTTACTGATCCCCACATTCTACATTAGATTATTTAGTACATAGTGAACTTAAATGTGTATATACAACAAAATCCCACAAATGTATGACTCCATATATGCTATTCTGTAAAAATACAAATTGTCCCGAGTACCAAGATAGAAAAAAAAAAAAAAAAAAAGCATCAGCCATTGTGTCTGAGCTAGTGTCCTAACTTAGCTTAAGGAAAAATCAGATATAAATCTTACATTAAAAAATACTCCATTTGGAATCATTTAAATGAAAAATCAAACTTATGAACATTTTTGATGAAAATCAGGTAGAAAATTCATTTTTAAAAAATGTAACTGTATGAACTAATTTAGATGATAAAAATCACATTTATGAGCTATTTTGACACAAAATCAACTGTAAAATTACAGTTTTTGAAATTACTTTGAGATAATTTTAATGAAAACCTTAATTTTTATTTGATGAGACATAATGTATAAAAGAAATCAGCAACTAATTGTATAATTTTTAAACTACTAGTTCGGCTTCAGGATATATTTAGTCAGCATGAGTGTTTGTTCTTGGCAAGGTCACAGGTGACATATACTGATACACCTAGCAGTCCTTTGTCCTCTCTGACTTGTTGACAGCATTTGGAACAGCTTTTTTTTTTTTTTTTTTTTTTGGAGAGTTTTTTGCTACAGGGTGTGTGGGCTCGCCAGAGAGACAGAAAGCGAGAAACCAATCCTGCCCCAGGGGGAATGGCCACGCCGCAATCCCTTCTCCTCCATTCTCCTCTCAGGATCTCGGGCACGCACGCACACACCCAGCATGAGTATAAGTCACTGGGTCCAGGACGTGAACTGCAGTCGACTACATGGGAGTTCAGCAACATAGCCATTACGCTAACTGCTGGTCCCGGGGACAGCTTTTCACAACTGTTGTTGAAATATTTCCTCCATTCTAGTATGAAAACATGACACTCTCGTTCACTTTCTTTGTACTCATGATACAACCACGCTAGTCTCGGCTATACAAATTTATCTTGAATTATTCTAATGCATTTTAAAATGGTCCCTCTATCCTTGCTTTTAACCCTGTCCTTGTCATCTCTTTACACTATGGCAGTCAAAGTAAGCCTGCTGAAGCATATCAGAACCTGAGATTTCTTGTCTAGAAACACAGTGACTTCTCATCTCTCTGGATCAAAGTCAATACTCTAATATTCTATAAGTGAGTACATTTTCTAAGCTCCTGTTACCTCTTTGGCTTCTTTTATTACTATTCATCCTCATTCCGGATAAGTCATAGTGGCCTACATGGTGTTTAGAAACACATTAGGACAAATGTCACCTTGGTGCCATTGTACCTGCTGTTTTATTTCAAGATTTTAGTTCCCCAGATATCATCACGCTTTGTACACATCCTTCCTTTACAGTGTCACTTCCAAAGTCACTTCCTCAGTGAGTCTTTCTCTAGGTAGTCTTTCTCTCCTTCGCTTGATTCTTCCTGCTCTCCTTCCCCACATTATTTGGTTTCTTTGTGTTCATTACTATTTTAAAAATAAACTTTGCTTAGTTATGTCTTATTGCTTCTCTATTCAATTAAAATAATTTATGTTCCATGTTAGTAAAAAAAAAAATTACATGGTTACTGGTGATGAGCATGGTCTATATAATGTACAGATTTGATTGATGAATAAATTCTTCTCTTATGATGAAGACATTCTGTCTGTGCTATTGAAACTATGTGGAAGAGTCTTAGCATGAGGAAATTGATGATTAGAGGTGGTAAAAAAAATCCGCAAATTATTTTCACTCATTTGTAATATAGATAGTACAAAAATAACAGTAATTAAAATGGAAATTTATGGATATATGGTATACTATATACATAACCTTACAAAGGCTACTTGAATCTGTGGAATCATTAAAGCATCAACAAAATTTTCTTTTTTAGAGAAATTTTTGCTGTAGGGTACATGTGCCCACTGGACAAACAGAGAGACAGAAAGTGAGAAATCATCCCCCGGGGGGATGGCCATGCCGCAATCTCTTCTCCTTCAATCTCCTCTTGGGACTTTGAACACACATGCACATGTGGCCTATGTGAGTTTTAAGTTACTGAGTCCAGGGCTCAAACCCTGGTCGACAACGTGGGGGTCCAGCGACATAGCCATTATGCCTTCTGCTGGTCCCACAACAAAATTTTTTAAATATAATGCACTTTTCAGGACCAGCAGTTGGTGTAATGGTTATGTTGCTGGACTCCCATGTAGTTGACCATGGTTCAAGTGGCGGACCCAGTGTCTTAAATTCATGCCAGGCATGTGTGCGTGCGTGTCCAAGATCCCAAGAGGAGATTGGAAGAGAAGGGATTGTGGCTAGGCCATCCACCCTGGGGGGTGATTTCTCACTTTCTGTGTCTCTGTCTCTCTCTGTCTTTCTGGCAAGCATGCGCACTGTATAGCAAAAAAACTTCTCCAAATAATAATAATAATAACAAATATAATGCACTTTTCAACAACAATAAAAATAATTCTCAATATTTCTCTACATTTTGCTACATTTAGTATAGTGAGTGGACTGCTTTTCTCTTTTGAAAGAGTTCAAAAGACTTTGGTTGATTAAAGCTTAAGCATTTACTCCATTCCAATTTTGAATAATTTTATTTTTTTAGTTACTTGCTAAGTTTATTAATGTTATTATGAACATAAACAAAAATTGAGGACATAGATTTGATTCTGTGATAATTGTAGCACTACAAGTGAAGTACAAATGGGAATGCTTTTTAAGAAGACACATTGTTTGGACTGTTAGCAGGAAAAAATGTACACATCGGCTGGTGAAAATTTTCAAGATGTTCCAAGAGCTAAGGTGTCTAACCTTTCTGCAGTTGTCTGTAATAAGGGGAGCATTGTACTTTCTTTACGCTTTACGTAAGGGTTGTTTTTTGTTTGTTTTTAATGAATTATTTATTTAATTTGTTATTATTTTTTAATTTGACCAGAAAGTGACAGAGAGAAAGAAAAAGGAAAGTAAGAAAGCAAAACTCCCTATCCATAATTCAAACTGCAGTCTGCCATGTGGAAATCCAGTGCCTATAACCACCACGCCACCTGCTGGCCCTTACAGAAGATTTTTAAGTAAATATCTTGTTTAAAATTAACTGATTCCCAGACCCAGTGACTTAAACTCACGCCGAGTGGGTGTGCATGCCCAAGATCCTGAGAGGAGAACGGAGGAGAAGGGATTGCAGTGTGGCCATCCCCCCTGGGGAGTGATTTCTCACTTTCTGTCTCTCTGTCTCTCTCTGTCTTTCTGGAGAGTGCAAGCGCCCTATTGCCAAAACCTCTCCAAAAAAAAAAAAATAAATAACTGATTAGTTATTTGCTATATTTGTTTATTGTTATTTGCTATAGTTTAAACAAATAAATATTCAGCTTGTGTTGGCCATATAAAGAATAAAAAATAAAAATAACAGGAACTGATAATAACACTATAATGCAACATATTTCTATTAAAAAGTGGGACTATACAAAACTGTACATTACAGTTTCAGAGAAACATTTTGAAATGTTGATTCTTATTTTTAATATCTTTAGCCATGCTCAGTGCTATGTGGGATATAACTAAACAATATTCTAATTTATCTGACTCTTCAGCATACTCTTGATTGCATTATATTCAGACTAATAAGGTATTTCTTAGTGTTTCATGGCTGTTCATATTACTAGCATTATGCATTGTCTGTTTTTTTAATTATGCTCTTTTCTTATTTATTAAGGATGGACTACAACTTTCTTTTTCCCTGTTTATGAATTGTATTTAGTAGAGTATTCTGACAGTACTTCAACATTTCTGGAAGTCTATGTTCTTCAGAAGCATTCTTCATTCTTTTATGTTAACAAAGTATAAGGGAGATAAACATTTGATGTGGTACAGTTAAATGATAGAACAGAGAATGCATGTTATTAATGAGGGCTTGAATTTTTCATTTTGCTCAAAATTAAATGACATGAGATATGTTTAATAGTAATGTTATGAGAGATACAATAAATAAAGTTACATTGCATTTATCGTTAGACATTAAGAATTTGTTAGCTGTACATTTTTTTCATTTTACTGCTCTCTTAAAAATATTTCATCTTTTTGCTATCTAATATCAGCACTCACTGAGGCAATTATTAACACCAAATTAATTTAAAAGTCTTTAGAATTATACAAATATATATATATATGTGTCTGTGTGTGTATGTATATATTCAAATATATGTGTGTTTGTATGTATGTGTATATATATGTGTGTGTGTGTGTGCGTGTGTATTTTTCAGGGCCTGCCCCACAGCCTCATTGTTAAGGAAGCAGGTCCCATTTGACCCACCATATCACAGCCTTAGAAGCTTGAGAAAGGCCAGGTCTCTGTATGCACATACTCCAAATCTCAACACCATGGAGAAAAGAAGGATTACAGTGTGACTGTTACCCACTGGGAATACTTTCTCTGTCTTTCTCTCTTGTCCTTCTAGAGAGTGCACATGACCTCTGGCAATTAATAAGAAGTCTACAAGTCAGGGGCAGTTTCTACCTTGCCCATTGCTGATTTCTATGTCCTAAGCCAGGAGCTGATACAGCGTAAGAACTAGATAAGGGTTAATTAGTAAACAAATACAAACTGCATGCTAGAAGGGATGGGCAAGGGGCCAACAGGCAATGCGTGATTGCGGAGCTGGATCCCACATGGCCAAGTGTGGTTTGAGTCGTGCCCCTGGCAGCTTACTTTTTCACCTTCCCGCTCTCTCTTTCTCAGACTGTGCCCTATGGCAAAATTAAAAAACTAGTAAGAGTAATACATAATTAAATAAATAATTCTCAACTAAATTTAAATAAATAAAAAAATCGGGATGGGCAAAATGAGTAAATACCAGTTAAATCACAGACAAAATTTAAAATCAAAATTTTTTGAAATTAATTTAATAATACACAAATCATAGGGCTGAGTGTAGAACATAAGATTAGATGTGTCTTTAGCAAGATATATTATTACTGTTGCTATTTTTTAGGTTTTTGTCATAAAGTATATATGCTTGCTGGAAAGAGAGAGAGAGAGAGACAAAGAGAGGGAAAGTAAGAAATCACCGCGACACACACTGGGGGGATGACCAAACCACAATCCCTTCTCCTCCATTCTCCAATTGGATTTTGGTCAGACATTCACATACATCTGGTCCAGCATTGATTCTCAAGTCTCTGGATCCAGGATTCAAACCACAGAGTTTGGCCATGTGGAAGTCAGCATCTAACCGCCATACCACCTGCTGACCAAGAAATATTATTTTATGTACCGTGGAGAGTAGGATAGCATTATGCAATTTGTGAAACTGCAATTAGTTAAAATTAGAAAAATTACTTTATAAAAGTCAAAAGGATTTGTTAGTCTTTGTAAAATATTTATTTATTTATTCTTATTCACTTAATTTTATTTTTCATTATTTGTTTTTTTCTACTTCAGGTCATGTGCCCTCACCAGAGAGAGAGAGAGAATAAAAGTGCAAAAGCAAGCTGCCAGGTCCAGGACTTGAACTGTAGTCAATCATGTGGGAGTCCAATGCCATAACCACCATGCCACCTGCTGACTCCAAGGAATTGGTAGTCTTAATACCAACCTAGTTCATGGGCAGGTTTGGTATCTATTTCCAATCATATCAGGGGTGTGAGTGAGGGCAAATAATGAGAGAAAAATTTTCAATAGCTAAAATCAAAGCTTGGAGAGTTTCTAACCACTGGGCATATCTACTGCATTTAGGGCCCATTAGAATGTGCAGAAGTGTAGCCGTTACCTCCAGGCTGACTCTTCAAGTTAAGTGGGTGGCTAGAAAAAAGGAAGCCAGTTCATGAAAAAGGATTTTATACTGGACAGGGTTGAGGAAGGCATGGAGGAGATAAGTTCCAGCAGGATCTTCTACACCCAAAAAACGTGCAAGGTGAAGTCCTATGCTAGTGCCCTCTAAAGTGCAAACACACAAGTGAAAGCAAGTTCAGAATTCAATTCACAGGATTGGGAAAGCCAATGTTAGCCAGAAAGCTGCCAGAGCCCTAAAGAGAATGAATGATTTGCTAATAGAGGAAGCACCCTTTTATCCCTTCCACCTTTCCTCTTCTAAATCCTCTCAACACTGGTGGATCTAATACCTAAGGAAAGCTGGCTACAGTATTTTACACACTGACTACATTTCTCTTACAATTCACTTCCTATTTCCTGAGCTCTGGTGTCTGAAGGGACAAGGTAGGATCCTTGAAAGTAGACCCAATTGAGTCCTAAATAATGAAGATCCTTCCAATAACTCAAGTGTTAAAAAGATCTACAGTTTTGACAGTGTGGTATTCTTTAATATTTGGGAAAATTTAAACAACAACAATAAAGAGTTTTATGTATAACTTTATGAGACTTTATATCAGCTACCACTACTGTCATAATTTTACCTAAGTTTAACATGAAGAAAGAAGCTAGGTCTGCATAAAAGAATTGTCTATTGAAAACATTTCTTTTTTTTCTCACAAGCAGGCAAACAAAATACAGAAAGTTGAAGTTGATTATAGGGTCTGAGACATACTGTGAGTTTATTTTCCAAAATTTTGCTATTTTTATCTATGAAAAAATATATACTAATTCTACTAGCATTTTAGAACTTTTTTAGAGGACTGCCTTTCTCTGAAGTTTTGTCACATGCTTTCAGTGCCTATGTTTTTATTTTTCTGTGTTATTATGTCGGTGCTTAGCATACTTTCTTTTTTGTTTTGTTTTTGTAAACAAGATGAGAACTTTTTCTTTCTTTTTTTTTTTCCATTTGCTACAGAGTGTATGCACTTGCCAGAGAGAGACAGAGAGAGAGAGAGTGAGGGAGAGAAAATGAGAAAACAACCTTGGAGAGATGGCAATGCCTCAACCCTTCTCCTCTCTTTTGCACATATATAATATGTGCAGATTATATATATAGATAAAATATGTGTAAGTTTGGTATCTATTTTCAATCATATCAGCGTTGAGTTATCTCCCCTATCCCTCCTAGACCTGGTCACACCAAAGACCTTTACCTTTTACACACACACACACACACACACACACACACACACCCCATGTTTTTCAAGCTTCTGGGTCTGGGATTTAAACTGTGTAGCTGACCATGAGAGATTCAGCCACCTTAATCACCGTACTACCAGTGGGTCCAAGAACAGAATTGTTTTAGTACTTGTATGATTCCTCGGCCTTTAGTGAAAGAGAAATGACATCCTATTTGCTGAACTTTAAGGATTCTCAATAATTGGCATGCAGAAAATTGTTGAGAGAATTAGGTAATCACAAAACACACATGGTAATACAAGCATGCCAACTGCAGAAGGCCCGCACTTTAGTATCAAATACAGTGCCCACATTACCCACAACAATTTGTGTTTAGCACAATGTCACAATTTATCTTAATCTAATATTATTATTATTTTAACATATATTCAAACTAAAAAATTCACTTTATTCAGTTGTGTCAAAAAATTCTAAAGTGAAAGTTGAAACAACTAAAAAATAATACAGAGATGCAAATATTGAATTATTTGCTCTCACATTTATATTATTTTTAATTACCAGAATGCTCATGCACTTGCCAGAGAGAGACAGAGAGACAGAGAGAGCGAGAGGGAGAAAACAAGAGAGGGAGAAACCCCAGCGCCTTGAAAACATATCAGACAAGTGTGTGTGCGTGTCCAGGATTCTGGCAGAAGAGAGAAATGGAAGTGAAAGGATAAAGGGTTGTGGTGTGACCAGGCCTCAGGGGGATAACTCATTTGGAAATATGATCTCTCTACTCTCCTCTCTCATATGTGCCCATACATTCTCGTAAAAAACAACAAAAAAGACAATATTCAACCCTCAGTTTTCAAATACATCATTGTAATATTCTTTACCAATATTTATCAATTATTTTGTGATTATGATATCTTAAACATCTTTCTTTTCTTTTTTTTTGGAGAGGTTTTCGCTATAAGGCACATGCGCTCGCCAGACAGACAGAGAGAGACATAGAGACAGAAAGCGAGAAATCACCCCCCAGGGGGGATGGTCATTCTGCAATCCCTTCTCCTCCATTCTCCTCTCGGGATCTTGGGCATGCATGCACACGCGCCTGGCGTGAGTTCCAAGCCACCGGGTCCGGGATGCAAACCGCGGTCGACTACGTGGGAGTCCAGTGACATAGCCATTACGCTAACTGCTGGTTCCCAACATCTTTGAAATGTTGAATAACTATTGTGATAATGTGGGTTCCTATTGCATAACTTATTTTTATTGACAATGGTTTGGCTTGTTTTGTCTTTTCATTGATATTATTTATTTTGCCAAAGCAAGTTTAAAATCTTATATATATTTTTAATCCTTAATTTAAATCTAAAGCTGCTACATTTGTTACTTTGTTGCTACTTTGATAAACAAAACAGCTCATAGAAATAATATTGAAAAAAATGCACTTAAGGAATGCAAAGAAATGAATATTTCTATTTTATCATGATCTATTTCTCATTAACTGATGGAGTTAAGAAACTATTATCTTTGATAGGTTACAAGTTTTATGGAAAATATTTTTTGAAGGACATTACAGAAAAGTCCACAAATTAGAATTACAAATATCAATGAATTATCACAAAGTGAACACAGGATAGGTAATAGAGTGTCACTATTTCACCTTTCTCTTTCCAATCATTACACTTCTTTCCCTCTTTGTAAAATAATAACTTTCTGACTGTCAAAGCCACAGGCTTGTTTCACTCATGTTAAAAATGTGTACACACACACACACACACACACACACACACACATATAGGCTCATACAGAATATGATTTGTAATCTTTAATTTGTTATGGTATTTTATGTATGCATCCATGTTACTGCTTTCAGAAAGTTCCAGCATTTCCATAATTTCCATAGCTACACAAGACTCCATTGTTTACCATCCATTAGCCATTTTCTGCTAGACTTGAAAATTGGTTGATTTTATCATCCATAGTAATATATAATAATAACAAAAATCATTGTTCATGTGTTTATGAATGTGCTCATATATATCCTTATTTATGTAAGCACCTATACTGTATATGTATTTCTATTGCCTATAATTTAGAAGTAGGATTTCTTGATTGTAGCAAATCTATGCTCAACTTGATTGAATAGAACCATATATATATACATATGTGTACTTGTGTGTTTGTGTGTGTGTCTGTGTGTGTGTGCACAGGTATAATGTATAAACTGTGACTATGTGTTTTTAGTTCTGAGTATTAGAAATCTCCTTTTCCATTATATGTCTTGTCTTTTTATTCAGGTTAAGGCAAACAACTTTTTCATGTTGTCCACATTGAAATAAGTAGTTCTGTTTCTGTTAGTGCACTTTATAATCTGTCCAAAAAATCTTCCTTACCTCAAATTAGCAAAGTTATTTTCTTATTTTCTTGATTGCATTCCCCTTTAAATTTAAATCTACAATCCTTCTGCAACACTTTCTGTATTGTGTGAAGCATGAAGAAAGATTCTTTTTCTTTTCTGTACTGCTTTGTTCAATCTAGCACTATTATTGCAAAGTATGTGTTTTATAAATAGATTCTTTTCTATAAATTATGCACCATATGTGTGTAAATCTATTTATCAGTTTTTTTCTTTATATTAAATTCTGTTTCTTTACTAATAGTTACAATTAACTATTTGTCTTTCATCAAGATTACATTCCTTGGATTTATGAACTTTTAAATGAATCTTATTAAGATTCATTAAATGACAATGTAAAATTGCCTTACAAATATTCTGAATATTCTCAGCAATTTTTTTAATTCCATAAAATTTATAATGGCTTTAAAAAATATTTTGATTTTGATTTGCATTACGTTGAATTTGCAGAATATTTCAGGAAACAATTATATATATGTATATTATTTCTATCCTATGACTATAAGTTTATCCTTAGATATGTAATATTTTTCAATGCTATTATAAATTTAATCGTTTTAAAAATATCTAATTCTAATAATTTCTTACTTATATATAAAATGCAATGTAATATTGAATTTATCTCTAGCATCCTTGCCATATTCACCTATTAACTGAAATAATTTGCTGTTGGATTACTTATATTTTATACATTCATAGTTTAGTCATGGAAATAGTAACTATTAATTTACTCCCTTCCTAATCTTTTATCTATTTTTTAATCTTTTCCTGTTGCACTGACTTGAATTTGCAATAAAATGACAAGGAAAAAAAAGTGTGATAATAAACATACTTGCTTCATTCTTAAATGTCATGGGGCAAGCTTTCAAAAATTGACATTAAATGTCATGATCACTTCCACTTTATTGTACTATTACTCTGTATCAATAGAGCTGTACTGATTACTATTACTAAGTATTTCTAGTCTCTATTGTATGTAGTTTTTCTTTTTCTTTTTTACTTGAGGGTGCCCATGCTCCCTGGAGATAGAGAGAGGGAAAACGAGAAAGAACTCTCCCCTGTGGGACATGGTCATGCTTCAATCCCTTCCTCTCCATTTCTCCTTTCTTTGTGGATTTTGTACACCAGGCACGCACACACGTCTGGTGTGTTTTTTAAGCCAGCTGATCTGGAACCTGCACAGTGGCAGGCCATGTGGGATCCAGCTATCATAATCACCACGCTGACGGCTCATACTTTTATTTCATTTCTCCATGACGTCTTTAAAGTCTGTGTGTGTGTGGGGGGGCGGGGGCGGTAGTTATGGAGAGATTTCTATCAATAGCTTGTAATTTTCTTTTCATATAATACTCTACTTAGATCTGAGATAAGAATTATGCCAAAACCATACCGATTTTAGTTATTTCTTTATTAAAATTATTGAAGCAATTAGTAAGCCTACCCTCTAAATCTATTTTTCTATTCTTTTTTGGTTTATTTTTAAGATTTTTTGCTGTTAGGTGCATGCACTTACTAGAAAGAGATAAAGAGAGAGAAAATAGGAAATCACTACCACCCCCACCCCCCCAGAAGAAGGCCACACCACAGTCCTTCCTCCACCATTGTCCTCTTGGGATTTTGGCCATGTACACACATACACCTGGTATGGTTTTCAAGCCTCCAGGTCTGAGATTTGAACCGAAGTCAGCCATATGGGTGATGAGCACTTTAACTATCAGATGACCTACTGGCCCCTAAATCTGGATATTTTTAAACATACAATTTCATATACATGTATGTGTGTGTATGTGATAATAGATATTCATATTTTTTATTATTACCAATTTGACATATAGAATTTTACATATTTCATATTAACTTTTAAATATATTCTCATAATTATATCTTATTTTATTTCTGAAAGATCATTTGCTTCATTATCTTTTCATTTCTATAGTTATTGTTTTTTCTATTTGATCAACTTTGTTAGGAAATTATCAGCATTTCTTAGTCTTTTCAAATAACTAACTTTAGACTTTTTTATATTCATTTTATATTCTTTTCAATTGTGTTAGTTGCTAGATATTGTTTACCTTTCTATTTCCTTTGTAATTTGATATTCATTCCAAATTTTGAGACAAATACTTAAATATTGATTTTAATTAAATCTTTTTATTTCATTTTTTAAGATAGATTTTTGCTATAGTGTGCATGTGCTTTTCAGAGAGAAAGAGACAGACGAAGAGACAAAAAGTGAGAAATCACCCCCCTTGGGGGTTGGAGGACAGCCATCGAAAACCCCTTCTCCGCCATTTGGGGAATGCACGTACACATGCCTGGTGTGAGTTTTAAGTCACCAGGTCTGGAATTAGAATTGTGATTGGCTATGTGGGAATCTAGTGACATACCATTATGCTATCTGCTGGTTTCATCATTTTTTTACTATAATTTATCTCCTATTCCAACTTAAAATTTGTACATTTTCACTGTTGGAGTTTAGTTATCATTTGTTTGATTTTGTCAGAGTTCATTTCCATTTTTCTGGTCCTTGGTTATTTGTGGTTTTGTTTGTTTGTTTGTTTGTGTTTTTTTGTTTTGTTTTGTTTTGTTTTAGATTTTTGCTATAGAGCACATGCAATTGCTGGAGAGATAGAGAGACAGAGATACAATGAGAAATCGCCACTGCCCCCCCCCCCCCAGGAGGATAGCCACACTGCAAACCCTTCTCCTCTGCTCTCCTCCTGGGATTCTGAGTGCACAGGTGCCCACTGTGAATTACAAGTACTTTTCCCCCTGTTTTTTAAACTTCTGTTTTTGAAAACAGTATCTTAAAATAGTCTCTTATTTTTAAGATATTTTCTAGCTCTTATTTTAGTTTTGCTACTTTTTTTCTATATATTTTAAGAGTAAATTATTCATTGTGTGTAACTTATGCATCTATATTCTGAAAGATGGTCTGTTTCTACATTATGAAAGTTCTGTCTTTTTCTTACAGTTATTCTGTTTGATGCAACTTTGATTAAGATATATACATATGTATGTATGTATGTATGTACTTAACATATGTATGTTAATATTTACATGATATATGTACAAATCTTTGTATGTGTATATATGAGGGTGTGTGTGTGTGTGTGTGTGTGTGTTTCCAATGTCTTTATACCTCTACTTATAAAATGAACCTTTCAAAAGAAGCATACATTAAGCTGTGCAGTTTTTTAATCAACTTTTCTTTGTCTCTTAATCGAAGGCTTTTTTTATACCTTATGTAATATCAACATAGTTGAGTTTGAATTAGTAATTAGGTTCAAATTACGTCTATGAAACTATCACATGTGTGTATATGTGTGTGTTTGTGTGTGTGTGTATGTATGCATGTCCATTATAAACTTTACTGATGATATACAGTTTGTGTAGAATACAATTTACAAATAATACTAAATTATAACACTAAACTGTGCAATACAACAAATTTTATATAGTCAGTTTGTTCACATTGCTTTCATCAATTTTTGCAAGTTATTATTTGTACCTAAATTATGATTGCAAATGATGAACATATGTATACATACACCCACACACACATATATATATATATGTTTGCCAATATTTTGGTTTATAAGTGAGACAAAATTAAAACTATAAGTACATGTGAAGCCGTGTGTCAGAACCTCACTTACCTGTCCATAAAATGAACACCTTCTCTGAAGCAACAAATAAAAGTTTTTTAATATTGGAAGGGCATTTTTCTTAAAAATATTGTGCAAGTCACAATAAAATAGTTACAGATATGATACACATAAATTTAATCTTACTTTTAAAAGCCAGCACAATCAACAGTACAAACAGTTAAGCTCTGTGTGTACCATTTTTTAATTTTTATAAAATGGTACACACAGTACCAGTTCCATGCACTGGACGTGATATCACTGAACATTGTGTTGAAAGATGAGTGCGGTGGCAAACCATTCTTCACAATATGTTCACCCAATGGGCGTACATAAATAAATTGTTGCACTGAACAATAAAATGTAGTAAAATAATTAGGAATTGAGGCCCCAAAGTAGTGATAATAGGAAGTTTTAGTTCTTTTTTGACATTTTTTAAAGTTTTCTTTCTTTCTTTTTTTCTTTTAGAGAGGTTTTTGCTATAGGGCGCGTGCTCTTGCCAAACAGACAGAGACAGAAAGCGAGAAATCACCCCCCAGGGGGGATGGCACGCCGCAATCCCTTCTCCGCTCTCCTCTCGGTATCTTGGGTACGGACGCACACGCGCCCAGCGTGAGTTGTAAGCCACAGAGTCCGGGACGCGAACTGTGGTGGACTACGTGGGAGTCCAGAGACACAGCCATTACGCTAACTGCTGATCCCCCTCTAAAGTTTTCATATTATGGAAAAGAGATGACTGACTTTTCCTAATGTGACATTGTTCTCCCTAGACTTCTATGTTGTTTGCCATAAAGAAAATATTCTGGAATTAAGAGGTTTTTGTAAATGCCTGACTATGCTTTCTGTTAGGCGAGGGCAACTTCCCATGCATCCAAGTAGGACTGGTTGCTGAGAACAGCGCAGTCCATCAGAGAGCCCGATGCGCTTCACCACGGCATCAAAGTCAGAGATGCGACTGAGATGTTCTGTTTTGTAGGACCAAATACATTTGTAAATGTGTTTTGGTCTACAAAATAGTTTAGTAGCAATTTGTCAGTTTAGCCAGTGTGATTAGGCATTCAATTTTATGATTATTACCTACCTTTTTCAAATAAACAAAATAATTAGAGGAAACAGTGAAGCCACAATCCATTTAATACACATAAAACCTCCCTGTTGGTGTGGGTTTAAAACTGGGCAACTGAAGCAACTATCCATCTTGCTTTTAGAGTAATTGCAAATTAAATGTGATCTCAGAGCAGAACAACCCTAGTAATTAACCACCTTGCTTTTGGAAAACCTTTTATCAGTAGGAGTCTTTGAAGCAGAACTAAAAGGAAATAAAATAATTTTGAAAATACTTTCTTTTTCCTGAAGCGGTTTGTCTCAATTAATTTGCTGAATATAGGACATGCAATAGCCAGAGTGTTCATGTTATTTTAATGCCTAAAAACAAGATTCTGTTTGCTTCACTTTATATTCCTTACAGTAAGAAAGAGAATTATTGATAGCAAGCATTTTTATAAAGCTTTTCTGAGTGTTTTATGTGAGATATGGTAACATTTTACTCTTTTCAATCTTAAAAATTAGACTTTTTTTTTCTTTTTGCTATAGGCTGTGAGAGAGACAGAGAAAATGAGAAATCACCCGTTAGGAGTGTGATCATGCTGCAATCCCTTCTCCTCCAGTCTCCTTCTGGGATTTTGGGCACATACTTACATGCACCCAGAGTGATTTTCAGGCTCCTGGGTCTGGGACTTGAACTTTTGCAGGTGGCCATGTGGGATCCAGCACCTTAACCTCCACACTACTTGCCTGCCCTACTGTTTCCATTTTACTGACCAGTTCACAATTTTTTTCTACATATACTCCCCCTGAAAATAGCAGTGTAGTAAACCCTCATCAAGACGTAACTGACAGTGAAAGCCCAGATCACACTGACAGAGACAGAGCAGTTGGTAAATCTCTGGCCTTAGCTTCACCTCTGGCAACTTGAGTCATTCCTAATGCGGTGGTGCTGTCCTCCAACTACTGTTTCAGGTGTTTCGTCTAAAGGTACAATTCTGAATCATGGTCCCCAAAGTTGAAGACTCTGAATGCAAATGAGCTGGCAGAACATGTGGTAATAAAAATCACTAAGGAGGGCCGGTAAGGGCAACGTGGTGAAGGCTGAAGGCACTAGACTCCCACATAGCTGACTGAGCCATGCAATTTCTCACTTTCCCTCTCTGTTTCTGTCTTTCTCCAGAGAGCACAGAACCCTATGAAGAGGGGGGAAAAATCAATACGGAGTCAGGTCATGGAACAGCAATAACACAACTGGATCCACATGGGAAAACTCCTGGGTTCACGTCTCAGGACCTTTGTGAACTTGGTCAAGCATGTATGTGCATGCTCACGGTGCAGGCTGCCTGATGCTGTGAGTGGATTGTAGTGTGAAGACTGTAGACATGTCACTCCCTGTCTCTGTTTCTGCAATAATTAAGAACACTTTAAGAAAAAAATAAAAATGAATGAATTGCTCTAGTGTGTTTTTTAGCATTATTAATTTTATGATTATTATTACTTAATTTTCCATAGTCACCAGAGAGAGACAGAGAGAAACAGAGGGGGAGATAAGAGAGAAAGAGAAAGTGAAAAAGCAAGCTGCCAGGTCTGCGACTCGAACCACAGGTGGCTATGAGGAAATCCAGCACCTTCACCACACCACCTGCTGGCCCCTCAGTGCAATTTTTAAAATTGGAGATAAAAGATATCCCTTTTACTGACAGTAACATACATTAATAATAAGTATTTTAAAAATAACTCAGTTAATAACATAGCTGAGTTATTTATAATACAGATTTTCTAGAGGAGAGAAATATTTAATGTCTTCTAATTCAAGAAAGTTAGTATTTATTATGATTTCGTTAATGTCCTTCAAAATGTCATATTGGTTATTTTCTCCTAGTGAGCATAATTTTCCTACAAAATTACTTTATTTTTTTAAAAAGTCATGGTTGAGCTTATATGTACACATGTGAGTCAAAGAGAAACAGAGATGAGCATCTGCCATGATGCTCTTCCTCAGTAGCCAATCCAGCTCTCTCTCCCTCTCTCTCTCCCTCTCTCTCTCTCTACATATATATACATATATATATGCAATTTTGTTTGTATATTTACTCACTTATTCATGATTAACAGGTTTAGCTGACATAAGACAGATGGAAAACAATGAAGCTTATGTTTATTTCCCATTATTACATTTACAGTGATTTTTGGTTTTTGCTCTTTCAAGAACCCCAATGTCTAATAGACACCTGTAAAGAGTAAAGAAAAGAAAAATGAGCTATAATCAATATTGCATGTGTAACTATAAATACCTTGGTAAAGCTAATAACAAGACTTCTTAAAGTTAAATTATAGGAACCAGCAGTTAGCATAATGACTATGTCGCTGGACTCCCACGTAGTCGACCGCGGTTTGAGTCCCGGACCCGGTGGCTTAAACTCACACCGGGCGCGTGTGCGTGTGTGCCCAAGATCCCGAGAGGAGAATGGAGGAGGAGGGATTGCGGCATGGCCATCCCCCCTGAGGGGTGATTTCTCGCTTTCTATCTCTCTGTCTCTCTCTGTCTGTCTGGCGAGCACACGCACCCTATAGCAAAAACTTCTCAAAAAAAAAAGTTAAGTTATAAATGTGATTAAGTCAGTGATTATTATAAGACATTAATTAAATGTCACTTTGGGCCATATGATCCAATTTTTCTTTAATAAGTTTCATGGGTCAACAGCTCTCAAATGATCTAACCAGAAATTACTGAGCAAATGATCACATGAACACTCAAAGTCAATTGAGTGTTACAATATGAAATTAAACTTTATATTTACACACATCTCTTATTAGGCATGTGTTTACTCAAATTACAGAATATATTAAAAAGCTTGAGTGAAACTGCTTGGGTTCTTTCTGTTTAAACAGATCATAGATGAATTTTTGTGATAAAATTAATGTTTTTCTGAATTCAGGTAACCAAATTTTTATCACCACAGCATGCATGACTATTTCAGTACAAGTCCTTGCATAATTCTAATCTTTCAAGTCATGTTCATTCTTTGAATGAAAACAAAGCAACTCAAACATCTAAAGTATTTATCTAGTCAAGCTGGTAAACATTAAACCTAAGTAACTGGGAGCATTGAAAATACAGAGATGTTAGATATGTTAAGTGATAATTAAGGAGAAATCATTACATGAATATTCAAAATATATTTTCATAACAAAGATTTGTTCTTTCAAATTGTCAGAACTTCTGTTTCATATCTGTTCATGCTTAATCTTATGACTAAATATGCTTTGAAAAATAAAATGTGTTGGGATAATTTAGTGGGAAAAATAGCAGAATTGGATAAATAATTAAATACTTAAATTTAAGAATAAGCAAAATATTTCTTCTACATAGCATACTCTGTACTATCTGAAGCCTAGAACCTGGAACTGTAGGTGAGCATTAGTACATGAGGGACCAGCAGTTGGAGTAATGGCTATGTCGCTGGACTCCCATGTAGTCGACCAAGGTTCGAATCCTGGACCCAGTGGCTTAAACTCACACCGGACAAATATGCGTGCATGCCCAAGATCGCGAGAGGAAAATGGAAGAGAAGGGATTGTGGCATGGCCATCCCCCCTGGGGGGTGATTTCTCATTTTCTGGCTCTCTGTCTTTCTGGCAAGCACATGCGCCCTATATCAAAAGCATCTCAAAAAAAAAAAAAAAAACATTAGTAGGTGATCAGTGAATATTGTTCATTCATTGATTATTACTTAAGTAGTTGTTTTACAAATATCACCTTAACTTTTCATATTCAGCATTATCCTTTAAAAATCATATTATTGTTAAATAATCTTAAAATATGTTAATAATTCATCAAATAAAATATAAACTTTCAAAACATTGAAGAATATTTATCTTACCTCAAGTGTTTTGGCCTAGGGATATTTATTTTCTTAATTTTAGCAATCTGTGTTGTAATTACCACAGTTTATAAAACTTTAGTTAGAACAACAAAAATATACATAGAATAGAGACTTGGAAGTAAAATTTTTGTGATTATCAAATCAGGATTAAATTGAACATTTTTGCATTATTTTCTTATTTTTTTAAAATGATTAGTGCTTAGTATTTTGAATCTCATAGACTTGACACTTTCTCTTTTGGTTTTATTTTAGTTCTTTAATGGCCATTGGGAGCTGTCTAGCTCTCAATATCTACAGAAACACTTTGTCCAAGGGTAGCAGAGTGACTGATTCTGGATAATGATTAGCACACAAATTATATTTATTGACACATTGCAAAAGCACAATTTTGGGCCCTCCTATGCTTACCATTTTTATTTTTTTTCCTACTTATACTTCAAATGACCATTTTTGGATGGAAATCAGGCTCATTGTAAAAGCCTTTACGAAATACATTGCAGAAAGAGTCTAAATTATAACCTTCAATATGCTTCATTTTCTAGGAGAAAAGTGTCCCTAAAATGTTTCTGAAGGGTAGAAATAGAAAATGGAGGTCTGAATTGGTAGAGTCTAACTACCTCCTTTTCCACACCCCCTTGTATAATGCTGGATCTAAAAAGGACAATTGTAAGAAAGTGTGTATGTGGGAAACAGAGGAAAGACTACCAACACAGGAACATGGGGTACTGAGGTGACAGGCCCACTCTCCCCCAGTGAGACGTGGGTTTTTATTCCGAGCTCATAAAGTCTTATAGACATGGAAACAAAGAGTAGGTAGAGAAAAGCAGGCCGTATATTGAAGGAGAGGGAAGGAAACACAGAGCTCCCAGGAAGAAGGTCAGGGTCCTAGAAATGGGATGCCTTTGAGGAAGTGGAACGAGAGGTTTCTTAGCTGGGTCCAAGGGGCCTTACTCAGGCTTGTTCTTGACGGGGCTCACACATGCATTTCCCCCTCATGGTTAGGCCATAAAAGTCATTATGTTGGAGACCAGCAGATGGCATAAGAGTTATGTTACTGGACTCCCATGTAGTTGACTGCACTTCGAGTCCTGGACCTGGTGGCTTAAAATATACACCAGGTGTGTGTGTGTGCCTCTGTGCTCAAAATCCTGAGAGAATGGAAGAGAAAGGATTGCAGCATGGCCATCGCTCCTGGGGGGATTGATTTCTCATTTTCTGTATCTCTGTCTGTATCTTTTCAGCAAGCACACGCTCCCTATAGCAAAAATCTCTCTTAAGAACAACCCCCAAAAATGTTACTTTATCCTCTTCCCAAAAATGTAGTGGGCTCTGAAAAAAAGCATTTATTTTAAGTCTAAACTATACTACCTAAATAAATCATTAAACCACTGCTAAAAAAGTCTCCTGAGCAAGCAGTTAAACTTCTTTGTCTCCATCTTAAAACAACCATTTTTTAAATTCTATTTTGGGCCTTTACCCTAACAGTATTTTAAAGTCCCTGTCTCCTACCTCACTACCACATTGTCCAAAGTCTCTCTTCCTAAATGTAATTTAAGATCATGTACTTGGTGACACGTTGGCCATTGAAAATATGATGGGAAAACATTAAAAGAAAAGACTGGGTAAACAAAATTGTGTGTTACAAATTATAGATATTCAAATGTTTGTATCTTTTTTCAAAAAATTATTTAATTAATTTACTTTTTTTAATTTGACCAGAGAGGGACACAGCAAGAGAGAGAGAGAAAGTGAGAAAGCAAGCCACTAGGTCTGGGACTTGAACCGCAGTTGGCCAAGGGATGTTGAAGCACCCTTAACAACCACACCACCTACTGGCCCCCAGATGTTTGTGCTCTTATATGCTTGCTCTCTTGACCTGTGATTCAGGTTCTTTGTTTTGTTTTTCCTGAGAAATAAAAATGCAAAGGGACCAACAAAGGAAAATTTAAAAATAACTTATTGATGAGATGTAACCTTTTGATAAGAATGCTTAAAAACTCAGTCCCAAAATAATATCTTTACTTGCTTAAAATCTATTAATCAGTTCATGTAAGAGCCAGAATGAAGACCAAAACCCCCCACTTTCATCCAGTTGCTTTGCTTTGTTTGTTTATACATCAGTTGATTTACTTTTGTGACTTCTGTTTGTTTGAATTTTTGACCATGTCATGTTACTAGAATTTTATACTCGTAGACAGTAGGTATAAGTATCCATTTTGTAAGCCAAATAATGTGATTGAATGTATAAAATAAAATGAAATAAAAAATGCAAAAAAAAAAGGAATGGTACTGGAGCCAACAGTTGGCATGGTGCATAAAGGTGCTGGATTCTCTCACATGGCTGACCGTGATTTGAGTCCCAGACCTGGCAGCTTGATTTCTCACTTTTTCCTTCTCTCTCCCTCTCTCTTTCTCACACTCAGTTTGTATCTGGTCAAACTAAAAATAAATAAATAAATAAAGCTGAATTAAATAATTCTTTTAAAAAGTAAAAAAAAAAAAATTGAATGACATTAGAAAAAGTAGTAAGTTATATTGGTCGCTTAAATTAGACCTTCAAAACAATTGATTTATGTAGTAACAATTGTATTTTCTTTTCTTGTAAAAGTACATCAACTTTAATAAAATTGGGTGCCAACTTTAGTGCACGGTGGTTGAGGCACTGGACTCCTACAAGGTCGAGTACATTTTGAGTCCTGGATCTGGTGGCTTGAAAACCATGCTGAGCGCTTGTGTGTGCATGCCCCAAATCCTGAGATGAGAATGGAGGAGGAGGGATTGCGGGGTATGGCCAAGTCCACTGGGAGGTGATTTCTTTTTTTTTTTAATTTTCTTAAATCTATTTATTTATTTATTTATTATTCATACATAAAATTGCTATGCATCATTTCGATTGTGAAGGGACTTTACCCAGCATTTTGGTTCTCCAGTATTGGGTGTGTAAATATTTATGTGTTATATGTTCTTGGTGGAGCTGCCCTTTTAATTTTATATAGTATCCTTATTTGTCTCTTGTTACATTTTTTCCCTTGAAGTCGGTTTTGTCTAATGTCAGTATTGCTAATCCAACTTTATTTTTTTTTGGTTTCTGTTTGCACATGCTATCTTTTTCCAACTTTTCCATTTTAATCTATATATGCTTTTATCAGAGAACTTTGTTTGCTTTTTAAATTTTTAATCTATTCATTCATTTGTTTATTTTAATTTGACCAGAGTGAGACACACACAGAGAGAAAGAAAAAGAGAAAGAAAGTGAGAAAGCAAGCCACCAGGTCCAAGACACAAACCATGGTCAGCCATGTGGGAGTGTCCAGCACCTTAACCACCACGCCACCTGCTGGTTCCCAGAACTTCATTTTTTACAAGCAGCAGATAGAGGCCTTCTCTCTTTTTAAAATCTTGTCATCAAATTTGTCTTTTGATTGGAGAATTTAATCCATTAACATTCAATGCTATTGCTGATATTTGCAGAGTTACCCTTATTATTTTATAAGCCACATTTTTGGCTTATTTGTTTACTTATTTCTTTTTTCTTTTTATTTTTCTTTCTTTTTGACAAAAGGAGAAACTTTCTTTATCCCAGTACTAGTATTCTTTCTCCTGCAGTCTTGGTTTACTGGAGATGCCGGGCCTAATGGGCAGCGATAAGACCAATTTTGCAGGCAGTAGTGGTATCTCTGTGGATGGTAGTGGTATCTCTTTCTGCTTATTTGGGGTAAGTTTCTGCTGCTGTGTACTTGTGTACTTCTCTGTGGTATACTTTAGCTCTACACCAGTTTCTCTTCTGTTTCTAAAATTTTCTAGTTCTGATGTGGTTGAGTTTCAACTAGAGGAGGTGAACTGTAAGCTAATAGGGAAAGTTGCAAGATGCAGGCTTGGCAATCCTGCTCCACCCTCACTCTGGGACCTGCAGAGAGCCTAGTCAGTGATAGAGGAACCATCCAAACAGCCCCAATTCCATACTGTCTCTGGGAGCTGCACATGTCCTTGCCGAGTATATGGAAGACTTTCTGTGACTCTGGTCCTTCCTGGCTGTAGGACCCCATTTTTGTTCCTAATATCTCAGAGTTTTTGCATATTTTTGTATAGCTAGGTAAGCATTTTATAATTTCGATGTAAAAACACAATTTGTAAAATTTCATTTTCCAATTGTTTGCTGTTAAAATATTAATAGTTTTAAGTCTTGACCTCATGCTCTGCAAAGTCTTAGGTTTTCTATGCAAATTATTATGCTGCATTAATTCTTGTCTATCTAATTTTATGATTTTTTTCCCTTCAATGACCAGAACTTCTATATAACTTTAAATAGGAGATATGACAAAGGTCATCCTTGAATAATTTCTAAATTGGTAAGGATTTTGCATAGTTCCATATTTGTATTTTTTAAGGTTTTTATACTTTTATTAATAAATAATAACTGTATATACTTTTGAAGATACAATGTGATTTTCAGTACATGCATATACTTGGTAAAGGTTCAGTCAGATTAATTAGTATATTCATCATCTCAATGATTTGTCATTACTTTCCTTGGAAACATTCCAAATCTTCTTTATGGCTACGTTGTCATACACAATAAGTATTTCTTTCTTTTTGTATTATTTTATTTAACTTTATTTATTTATTTTAATTTAACCGAAGAGAGAGGAAGAGAAAAAGAGGGAAAGTGAGAAAGCAAGCCACCAGGTCCGAGACTCGAACTGCGGTCAACCATGTGGGAGTCCAGCACCCTTAACCATCATGCTACCTGCTGGCCCCTAAAAAGTATTTTTTAACCATGTTCTTTCTGTTTTATTTTGTAACACTAGGCATTATTCATCTTCTCTATCTATAATTTTATTTCTATTTTTTAACATCCCTCTATCTATCCCACTCCCCATCCTTTCGGCATTCAGTAATCATTCTATATCTTTCTACTCCTATGAGGTAATTTATTTAATCTCCATATATAAGGAATAACAGTGGGTACTTCTTTTTCTATACCTGGATTATTTCATTTGACATAATGTCCTCTTGGCTCACCCATTCAACCATACATAAATGATTGTATTTTATCCTTTTTAATGACTGCATAGTATTCCGTGTGTGTGTGTGTGTGTGTGTGTGTGTGTGTGTGTGTGTGTCACATTTTGTTAACTAACTTGTCTTTTATTTCAAATTATTTTATTTAATTTTATATATTATTCTTATCATTTTTAAAAATTTTATCAGAGCGGGAAAAGAGAGAAATTGAGAAAGCAAGCTGCCAGGTCCAGGACCTGAACCACAGTCTGCCATATGGGAGTCCAGCACCTTAACCACTATCCACCTTCTGACCACCCAATGGCATCACTCTTGTTTTTTAAAGATATTTTTGCTATAGGACATATGCACATGCTGGAGAGACAGAAAGCAAGAAATCACCCCCTACCCTTCAGGGGTAGCCATGCTGCAATCCGTTTTCCTCCATTCTCATATTGGAATTTTTGGCATGCATGCACACATGCCCAGTGTGAGTTTTAAGCTGCTGCTCCAGGCCTTGAACTTCACTCAACTACGTATGAGTCCAGCAATGTAACCATTATGCCATCTGGTAGTCCCTCATTTGTCTTCTAATGGACACTTAGATTGTTTTCATATCATGACTATTATGGTTTTTTTTTAGTTTAATATATTTTATTTTAATTTCTTTTATACATTTAATCACTACACATCACTTAACTTATAAAGTGAATTTTCCAATATGAGTACATTTCACACCAGTCCAGTTGGGGATACTATATCCATTATCATCAACAAATAATGATCCATTTTTCTGTTCATAAATGTCTTGCCTCTCTATTTTGCTCATTAATGTCTTTCCTCACACTCTCTTCTCTCTCCCACCCTCTTCTCACACTGTATCCAGTATCTCTAATCATTTTCCATGTTTTTATATCCTCTAAACTTTTCATTCCAGCCAGAGTGCAGATAGTCAGTATATATTAAGTGGAGACAGGCAATGCCTCTCCTTCATAGCCTGGCTTGCTTCACTCAGTAGTAAATTTCCCATATTCGTCCACTTTCTATCAAAAGCTGGCATCTATCTGGCATATTTTTTTATGGCTGAATAGTATTCCATAGAGTGTATGTGCCACACTTTTTCAATCCATTCTTCTGCTAATGGACATTTGGGTTGGTTCTATGTCTTAGCAATTGTAAATAGCACTGCAATAAACATATCTGTGCAGGGACTTTTGCAACTAACTGTTCTCCTGTACTTTGGGGAGATACCTAGTATAGAGTTTGCTGGATCATATGGTAGTTCTATTTGTAGATCTTTGAGGAATCTCCATATTGTTCTCCACAGTGGCTGGACCAATATACATTCCTATCAGCAGTGTAGGAGAGTTCCTCTTTCACCAAATCCCCCCTAACACTTATGATATATATATATTTTTTAATCTTAGTCATTCTGACTGGGGTTAGGTGGTATCTCATTGTGGTTTTGATCTGCATCTCGCTTATGATAAGGGATGTTGAGCATTTGTTCATATGTCTTTTAGCTTTTGTATGTCTTCCTTAGATAGTTGTATTTTCAGCTCATTTCTCCATCTTTTAATTGGGTTGATTATATTTTTTCAGGTAAGCCACTTAAGTTCCCTGTGTATTCTGGTTATCAGTCCCTTATCTGAAGCATAGTTTACAAAAATATTCTCCCATTGAATCTGTGAAGAATGTCTCTGGTACTTTGATTGGGATTGCATTAAACATGTAGATTAATTTGGGTAGAATTACTATTTTAATATATTAATTTTTCTGATCCAGGAACATTGGATGTCCTTTCACTTTTTGGTGTTATTTTTAATTTCTTCTTTTAGCTTCTCAGTTTTTCTTGTGGAGGTCTTTGACTTCTTTTGTTAGATTTGATCCTAGGTATCTTATATTTTTGTGGCTATGGTAAATGGAATTACTTTCTTCAGTTCTATCTCAGTCTGTTTACTATTTGTATATAGAAATGCTACATACTTTTTTTTTTGGAGAGGTTTTTGCTATAGGGCATATGCGCTCTCCAGAAAGACAGAGAGAGATAAAGAGATAGAAAGCGAGAGATCACCCCCTCGCTGCAATCTCGTCTCCTCTATTTTCCTCTCTGGATCTTGGGCAGGCATGCACACACACCCAGCATGAATTTTAAGCCTCCAGGTCTGACTTGAACTGCGGTCGGCTACATGGGAGTTCAGTGACATAGGCATTAAGCTAATTGCTGGTCCCAGAAATGCTACAGATTTTTGTATGTTGATTTTGAATCCTGCAACTTTACTGTATTAATTTATTGCTTCCAGGAATTTTTTTCATGGATACCATTGGGTCTTCTATGTACAAAATCATGTCATCTACAAATAGAGATAATTTCACCTCTTTTTTCCCATTTGAATGCCTTTTATTTTATTTTATCTTATTTTCTGATTACATTGGTGAGGACTTCCAATACTATTGAAAAGGAGTGGAGAAAGTGGGTATCCTTGTCTTGTACCAATTTTTAATGGAAAAGCTTTCAGCTTTTCCCCATTCATAATAATGTTAGGTATGGGTTTTTCATAGATAGCTTTTATTGTGTTGAGGAATGATCCTTCTATGATGATTTTGCTGAGAGTCTTAATCATGAAGCGATGTTGTATTTTATCACATGCTTTTTCTGCCTCAATTAAAATAATCATATGGATTTTATCTTTCTTTCTGTTAATATAGTGTATTACATTTGTGGTTTTGCATATGATGAAAAACACTTACATCCCTGGAATAAAGCCTACCTGGTCATGATGTATATTCTTTTTATATGTTGTTGGATACTTTTTGCTGGTATCTTTTTGAGAATTTTTGCATCTACACTCATCAGAGATATTGGTCTATAGTTTTCCTTTCTTGTCATATCCTTGTCTGTATTAAGGGCAAGGGTAAGGGAGGCTTCATGGAATGAATTTGGGAGTGTTTCATCCTTTTGGATCTTTAGAAATAACTTGAGTAGAATGGGGGTTACCTCTTTAAAAGTTTTGTGGAATTAAGAAGTGAAGTCATCAGGACCAGGGCTTTCCTTTATTGGGAGGTTATTTATTACCGATTCAATCTCACTGCTTGTTATGGACCTATTCAGGCTTTCTATGTCTCCCTGACTCAATCTTGGTACATATGTCCATCTCATCGGGTTTTCTTGTTTGTTGGTGTATAGTTGCTCATAGTATCTTCTAATGATGTTTTGTATTTCTATTATGTCTATTGTTATAGTACCAGCTTCATTGATTTGTCTGGTCCCTTTCTCTCTTCTTCCTAATTAGTCTAGCTAGTGGTGTCGATTTTCTTTATCTTTTCAGAGAACTAGCTTTTGCTTTCATTTATTTTCTGTATAGTTCATTTATTTTCTATTTCACTTATTTCTGCTTGAATATTTATGATTTTTTTTTCTCCTGGTGCTGTTTTTTTGTTTTGTTTTGTTTTGTTTTTTTTTGCTTTTTGCTTTCCCAATTCTCTGAGGCATGATGTTAGTTAGGTTGTCCATTTTCTAGATTTCCATCTTTTTCTTATGCACACTAATTTTTATGACTGCTTTTGCAGTGCCCCATAGATTATGGAATTCCATGTTCTCATTATCATTGGTTTCCATGAATCTTTCGATTGCAGTCTTAATTTCTTCACTAGTTATGAAATCATTCAGGATTTGGCGATAATGTCATAAACTTGGGTGCAGAAACTATGCTTTAAAGAAGAATTAATTATTTAATTTTATTTAGTGTTATTATTATTTTTCAAGTTGCCTATAGGGCGTATGTACTCACCACAGAGATAGAGAAAGAAAGCGAGAAAGCAAGCCACCTGGTCGAGGACTTAAACTGCATTCAGCCATGTGAAAGTTCAATGCCTTTACCACCATGCCATCTGTTGGTCCCGGGCTCAGATAACATTTAGACACACTGATTTTTATTACTTTGGATTTTGATTTAGTAGAGGATTCATGGGTTATATGGCAGTTTTATTTTCAGTTCTTGAAGAATATTGTTTTCCATAATGGCTGTAATAATCTACACTGCCACCAACAGTGTTAAAGAATGCCGTCTTCTCTACGTATTTGTCAGCATTTGTTTTGTTTTGTGGTTTGTTTGCCTTTCTGATGATAGACATTCTAAGTAGGATGATCTGATGTATCTTGTGTTTTTGAATTGTATTTTCTTAATGAAGAGTTTTACATATTTTTATGGACTATTTGTATGTCATTTTTTGAGAACCGTTTATTGAGATCATTTACTCATTTTAAAATTGTGGAGTTTTTTTGCTGCTGAATTGTTTGAATTCCTTATATATTCTGGTTATTAATTTCTTATCAGATATGCCCTATGCAAATATTTTCTTCTAATCTGTGAGTTGTCTCTTTACTCTGTTGATTGTTTATTGTGCAGAAGCCTTTTAGTTTGATTAATCCTGTTTTCAATTTTTACTTTTGTGTTTTTGATGTTTTATTCAAAAATATTTTGCCATTACCAATGCCTTGAAATGTTCTACCTATGTTTTTTCTAGTGACTTAATAATTCATGGTTTTATGTTTAAGTCTTTAATCCATAGGGAATTAATTTTTCGTATATATTGACAGCTATAGATCTAGCTTTATTCTATGTATATGGATGTCCAGGACCATTTTTTAAAGAAATTGTCTATTTTCAATATATAGTCTTGGTACTTTGGTTGAAAATCAGTTGGCACTATACACATGGATATATTTCTGGATTATCTGTTCTAGTCCATTGGTCTATGTCTCTGAAATTTAAAAAAATATTTATTTAAATTTGATTTTTGTTATCATTATTTTTTAACTTGCTACAGGATATGCATGCTCTCCAAACAGAGTGAGAGAGTAAGAAAGCAAGTCACTGTCACTAGCTCTGGGACTTGAACTGCGGTTTGTCATGTGGGCATCCAGTTTCTCAGCCACCATGCCACCTGCTGGATCTGAGGGACTTTTTTTTATGATAGTACCATAGTGTTTTTATTACTATAGTTCCATAGTATATTTTGAAATCTCCTAGTATGATTTTTTTACATACAAATTTTATGTTTATTTTTTATATTTACACTATCAGTTTAATTTAATAATTTAGCTATAGAGTTTAAAAATATGCTATCTATCATGTTAAAATTTTTTTATTCTAATTCTAGTTTGCTATACAAAATAGATGCTGAATTTTCAATTACATTCTCTCTCTCTTTTGCTGAATCATTTTTCTTTTTTTCCCAATTCTGTCAAAGTGGTGACATATATAAATCAAATTCACAATTTGTTTTATTGGCATTTCTGGTAAAACATAGTGTTTCATTATATATTATATGTTGGTCTTTTTGCACATTGCTTATTTCAATTCTCTAATATTATGCTGATTTTTAAATTTTTTCCTTTTCTTTTTTATTGGAAAAGGATTTTGTTATAGGGCACGTGTGCTCACCAGAAAGACATAGAGAGACAGAGAGATAGAAAGTGAGAAATCACCCCTCAGGGGAGATGACCATGCCACAATTCCTTCTCCTCCATTCTCCTCTCAGGATCTTGGGCATGCACGCACACGCGCCCGGTGTGAGTTTAAGCCACTGGATCCAGGACCTGAACCGCAGTCGGCTACATGGGAATTCAATGACATAGCCATTACGCTAAGTGCTGGTCCCCCATATGTTGATTTTTTTTTCACTACAACCTGACTTCTGGCTTTTATAAAGAAAAATATTCAAAGGATTTCAAGCGTGAATTTTATGGCATATATACAAATTTTGGAAACATATGAAATCCTTATTTTTTTCCAAAGGAAGAAATAAATTAATGGAAACAGAATAGGGGAATGTTGCTTTAAAATAAGTTATTTCTAATTGCCCCTGAGGAAAGACATCATTAGGTTTGCAATCCCTTTCATTATTCTGTGTCTTACAAGAGGAAAAAGTGAGAGAGAATTCTTGTTTTCCAGTTGCAGAGGAAAAAAATAAAAATGAAATAAATCCAGGTACACTGGCTGCCCCTTTCATGTAAAACCTGGGAGGCACTGATCGCTTTTTTTGAGCTGCTCTATAGCAACAGAAAAATAGAAATGTATATCTAAGAAAGCTGGAAAGGGTCTAGAACATCTTACAAATTCCTCATGACCCAGAGCCTTACAAGAGCTTATTAACAGTAATACTTTAAAGCCTTTATGTCAAACAAGCAAGAAAATACCTGAGAGATGACCAGAAAATCTAGGAAGGGTTTGTTTGGGTTGAGTTGAGACACAACTCCATGGAAAGAAGAGGACTGCCTGCAAATATCAATCAAAGGCAGAAGTGAACTATAATGGCCACTTGAGGGATGCCCCTCTATAACCAAATAACCAGAACTTCAACTCAAGTCTGAGGAAGTGGAGTTATAGAAAACCCTTGAATTCACTGAAAAAAAAAAAAAATGTAACAATTCACTGGAATGACGTGGGCTGCTAAAATTAATTGTCTGCTACTAGATGAACTAGAGCATTATGTTAAATATTATATTCAGTTATAAGAAAAATGAAGCTAGCTTTATTTATTTACATACCCATTTCCTAAAGTGAAAACTTCCTGTGAATGATACATAATTAATTGAATCCTTCATAATTTTACACGAAAATAATTTTTCTGACCAACATAATTATTGGGAGATATGGGTGGCTTTCAAAATGTTTATGAAAATGTTTTTTATAAAAATAATAAACTCATACTTTGAGTCAATTTTCCCAAGAAAATTTTTAAGTACCTTTGTATTTATTTTGTTTAACCCATATTTTATTTTGAGTTTATTTATATAGGTTTTCTTGGTCTCCAAGATTAAAAATTAGTTCTTTTTATTTCCATATAGGCTTTATTTTTTTATCTTTCATGATAATTTCTATTCATTGTTAAATGCTCTTATTAAAGTGCAGGATTCTAAATGGGGTCAGTATTCTCTAAGAGTTGGCATGACAGCTAAAGCAGAGTTTGGTTTATTTCAGTCTTCACTAGCAGACAGACCAGTAGTCTATTTTTACCATTTTTAAGAATAGATCCAGTAGTGACGCAAACTCTGCCAAGAAGATGTTGCATTTAAACTTATCTGGACATGAGTTAAAAAACAATTTTATGTCTTTTTTTTTCAAATACATAATGTAATTTATTTCCACCAAATATTGTACATTTTTATATTCTCAACCACAGTCATTTTATTTTAAAAATCACCTTCCAATATTTTCTCCTGATCTGAACCTTGGTTTTACTGCTGACCAGATAATTATGCTCTTTTACCTTCACAGAAAATTAATAATTTAATGTCTTCTATGGATCAGAATCAATAAAATTCATGGCCTAATTATAACCAGGATATTCACAAAAAAAAAAATGACATGCCCCCTTTTTTAACCTAGAAATGAAGAAAACAGGAAAAACACATTTTTTAGGCATCTGTTTTTATATGGTGTTTAGGGAATTACATATAATGTTGAAGGAAACCATTCATAGACTAGTTCACCAGGATAAATACTTGTGAAATGTATTAACTAAACAGGAAAATGCTTAGGTCTCATTTCATTAATCACATTATTAGAAGACAATAGTAAATGTTCAGTGTGAATGAAATTTTTAAAAATAAAGGAAAAATCATTTTATAGTTGATGATCATCACACATTGTCTTCTGAGTGGGTTTTCCTGGGTGTTCTGAAGCTCCGTTAGCGGAAAACAAACACCCAGAGACACTTTTTATGTATGGTGTCTAGTGTATGGCTTGTTTTGTGTTTCGGCAACTTGAGGATCTGGGACTCTGACCTACCAGAGTAGTCCTCAATTTCAGATTCTGTTTGTTTTAGTAATAAGCATTTGTGAACAACTGGAAGGCTCAAAATACCACATGTGGGGAACCAGACACAAGTGTAATGGCTATGTCGCTGGACTCCCATGTAGCCAACCATGGTTTGAGTCCTGGACCTGGTGGCTTAAAACTCACGCGGGGCGTGTGTGCATGCGTGCCCAAGATCCCGAGAGGAGCATGGAGGAGAAGGGATTGCAGCGTGACCATCCCCGGGGATGGGGGGGGGATTTCTCGCTTTCTGTCTCTCTGTCTCTCTCTGGCGCGCGCACGCGCCGTATAGCGAAAACCTCAAAAAAAAAAAAAAAAAAAAGAGGAAAAAAAATACCAAATGTATAACCATTTATAAATAACTTTGGAACCAAAGCAACTAAGGGAAAATAAAATCAATATCTGTGAATTAAAATCGCACTAGCAGTAATACAGCATCCAGTCTCTTCTAGAAGGGGGCCAAAACAGACCAGAACAGGAAAGACTGGTTGATACCAGGATTTATATCATGTGTTTAACAAGATTTACTTAGCAAATAAGTATACTTTAACATTTCTGAAACTATTTATGACAATTAATATGTACACATTTTAGGAGACTACATTAATTGATAAATAAAGTATGTAATATTTACTAAGAGATATAATTATATCAAAAACTATGCTTCTTTAGATATTTAATATTCAATAGCACTTAGAGTCACAGATGAATCTGTGATATTTTACTGTATTGCCTACCTTTAATTACATTTAATACATTTTATTTTGTTAACTGTTGGTAACTAGTGAGTCGTTCATGTGATGTGTATACTTTGGAAATTATTTAAAAAGAAAAAAATAATTCATCATGCCTACAAAAAGCAATATGATCAAAATTCTTATACTGGGTTTAGTAGATACTCAAGGAAAATGTATTTATAGAATAAATCCCTATAACTAAGTATAAAGTACATGGTACCAATTATTTAAAAGCAGGGCTTTTGTAGTTTACACTGCAAATTACTAACCTATTGTTAGGAATAGAGTAGTCTTTTGATATTAATTCATGAAACTTTCTTTGAATAGTTCTCTTGCTAATTTATTCATAAAACAGAAAGATGATAATGATGAATTCAGCTTAGTGTTTTCCACATGCCACTCAATACTTTGATGTATTTAAAAAATAACGATGAAAAATGAATAAATATTCATTTAGGTTTTTGATCTCTTTAACATAGACTCTTTTGGATTACTTTTAAAATTTTTAAAGAAGAACTGACTGTATTCTATTTAGATCATTCTAGTATAAAATAAAGTTAAAATAATATATAACTGTAAAAAGGCCAGAAACTTCCCCTGAGATATTGAAGCATAACCATAAAAGTAACTGTTATATTTTTAAGAAAGATTGAAAGTTGAATTAGTGTGATCCATTTGAGGTGAGTATGCAGGGATGGTGAACTATAAGTGCTTCCATTCTATACTTCAGCAGGTATTTTCATTTTTAATTGTTTTGAGAAGGTTTTGCTAAAGGGCATGTGTGCTCACCGGAAAGGCAGAGAGAGAAAGAGAGACAGAAAGTGAGAAATCAGCCCCCAGGGGGGATGTACACGCCATATTCTCCTCTCGGGATCTTGGGCACATGCACACGCATGCCTAGCATGAGTTTAAGCCACTGGGTCCGGGATTCGAACCACGGTCAACTATGTATGTCATCAGCAAATAGAGATCATTTCAGTTCTTCCTTTTGTATATGGGAACCTTTCATATCTTTTACTTATCTAATTTCTTGGGCTAGATTTTCAAGTGCTTGGTTGAATACACATGGTGAGAGTAGGCATCCTTGTCTTTTTTCTAATCTAATCTTAGAGGAAATATTTTTTGGTTTTGAACAAATGAGTATGATGGTAGCCATGAGCTTTACATACATGGCCTGTACTGTGTTGCAGTACATTTTTTTATGCCTAATTTATTAAGGGTTTTTCTTAGGAAAGATGCTGAATTTTGTCAAATGTTATCTCTGCAGCTATGAGATAGATATGTAATTTATGTCTTATTTCTGTTAAATCATTGTATCACATATATTGATTTGTAAGTTGTTTTAAACTATTTTTAAATTATTTTAATTTTATTTATCATCATTATTATTTTTATATTTTACCAGATAAAGAGAGAGAGAGAAAGAGAGAAAGCAAGGTGCCAGGTCTGGTTCTTGAAACGTCATTGGCCATGTGGGAGTACAGATCTTTAACCACCATGGCATCATCCTCTTTTTTTTTTTTGAGAAGAGATTTTTTTTTGCTATATGTCAATGCCCTCAGCGAAGACACAGAGAGAGACAGAGAGAGAGAAAGTGATAAATCATCCCTCAGGGGGATGATCACACCACAATCCCTTCTTTTTCCTCCTTTTGAGATTTTGGGCACACATGGATACATGCCTGCCATGAGTTTCAAACCACTGGATCTGAGACTTAAACAGTTGTCAGTCACGTGGAAGTCCAGAGCCACAACTACTATGCCACCTGCTGGCCCAATGAATGATTCTCTTACAGTGCTATTGAATTCAGGTTTTTGGTATTTTGTTGAGAATTTCTATATCTATGTTTATTAGGAATATTGACCTGTAATTTTTTTTTCCCACTATTCTCTGGCTTTGGCATAAGGACAGTTTTAGTTATATAAAATGAATCTGCTAGTGTTTTCTCCATTTCAGGTTTTTTGTTTGCTTGGTTTTAGAAGCATTTGAAAAAGATTGTTTTTTAAGAAAATTATTTATTTAATTTTACTTATCATCATCATAATTTAATTTGTTATAGGGCAAATACATTCACCAGAGAGAGATGCAGAGAAAGAGAGAATTTCAGAAAGCGAGCTTCCAGGTCTGAGACTTGAGCCCTTTTGCCATGTGGAGTCCAAGTGCCTCACCATCACACCACCTGCTGGCCCCCAAAAAGACTCTTATGTGTTCTTTTTCTGTGTTTGGTAGTGTTAAGACATAAAGTCATCAAGTCTTGAGTTTTATTAGTTAGGTGATTTTATTATGATTCTTACTGATTCAACCCCCTTACTCATTAATGTTCTATTTAGATTTTCTGTTTCTTCTTGGTTCAACCTTGGTAACTTGTATGTCTTTAAGAATTCATCCATTTCTTCCAAATTATCCAATTTGTTGATGTACTATTATTCATAGCAAGCTCTTGTTAGCCTTTGCATTTCTTTTTTTTTTTTTTTGGAGAGTTTTTTTTTTTTTTTGTTTTTTTTTTTTTTTGTTTGTTTGTTTTGTTTTGTTTTTGTTTGTTTGTTTGTTTTGATATAGGGCATGTGCTCTCTCCACAAAGACAGAGAGAGACGGAGAGACAGAAAGTGAGAAATCACTTCCCCAAGGGGGATAGCCACACCACAATCCCTTCTCCTCCATTCTCTTCTCTAGATCTTGGGCATGCACGCACATGCTCCCAGCGTGAGTTTAAGCCACTGAGTCTGGGACTCGAACCCTGCTTGACTACATGGTTGTTAAGCGACATAGCTATTACACTAACTGCTGGTCCCAGCCTTTGTATTTCTGTGGTATAAGCTACAATATTTTCTCTTTCATTTCTGATTGGATAAAATGTATATCTTGAACACTGTCATATCATTTAAAAGATAACCTCCAGGTGAATTATGTAGTGTTGTAAGTGGAAAACCTCTGCAGGAAGAATAGCGCTGAGGTTAAAGAATATGAAGGTCATGTTCCTTGCTATTTGTTACTTAAGTAACAAAACACAGAACCCAAACCTGGGAGATAAATCTCAATACTTGACTTCTTACTCAAGGAAGAATAAAAAATCTGTGATCCAAGATTTATTCACAGGAGGAAAGACTAGACAAACATGTAAATGCAGTATAAACAAAATGTGTAAGTAAATACTGGAACCATAGGAAAAACTGTAAAATGTTAACTTTAGAAAACTCTACAATAGGAAAAAAACAACTGTCCAAAGCAAGTGTCATCCCAAATGAGGTCATCAAGAAAATGCTATGGTTTTGAGACAAAGTCGCAGCTAAGTGTCAGTGTATGAAGGAATAAGTCTTTTATAGAGCTACTGTGAATTCTCCTAGAAGCAAAAATGTACCTGCTAAAGGAACTTGAATTGGTTTTGACAGTAATTTACTTTAGTCATTGTTATTAGTGAGTTAGTGTCCTATGTGGTTAGAGCAAAGAAGTATTTCAAAATATGTATTTCCACTCTGATACTGTATGCTTCTTTCAGCACTTTGATTCAAGTAACTATGACAGCAATTAAATAAGAGCTAAAGACACAGGAGAAAATACACCTCTAACTGAGAAAGTCTCCAATATTTCATTTCATTCATTTTGTTTCAAACTTTATGAAAAAGATAGGTATGCACAAAAATATTCATTTTCCCTACTTGAGATACTTATTGAATGAATCCTTTATTTGATCAATATATTACATTTCTATGGTGTTCCACTCAACAGTTAAAGCTGCAGGAAAAAAAAAATCTAGCCGCATAAAAATGCTGTAATATAGAGACAAACATGTAGCATCCATATTAGAGTAATTTTTTAAGCTTTTCTTTTGTCACACCAAATGTGAAGGCTGAAATAAAGATATTGATAGCATCAAATGTGGTGAGGACATAGACTAAATAGAATTTTTGCATACTGCAGTTGGGAGTGAAATAGTGGTACTACACTTGGGAGAAGTCTTTGGCAGTCTTTTTTACATAGTGACTCCACAATTAATTCTTGCAAATAAAAAAGGCAAAATATATGCTTATCCAAAGACTTGGACAATATAGTCATAGCAGCATTATTCATAATGAATACCAAAAAAAAAAAAAAAGGCAAACTGAAAAAATAATTTTCTGTTAATCCAAGAATAGGTCACTAAGGTGTGGCGTAACCACAGAATTGATCACTACTCAGCAATGGAAGAGAATAAACTACCGATGGCAGACTTTACCACCTTGAGACATAGTTTGAATAGAAGCTAAACATGGAAAACTGGGAAAAGGCATTATTGGTGATTGAAATGATAAAGTTGTTGATATTGGATGGTACAGCATAAAGAAGATGCCTATAAAGAAGCTACAAAAGTTCTAGGAGAAGAAAATAGTATATGTATTTTTTTCACATGATGGTTGCAGGGGTCTATCTGTCAATTTCATTTGCTTGAACAAAAGATCTTTCATGTTTTTTAAAAAATATGTCTTGATTACAATATATAATAATAATAAATGATCTTTTTTTTCCAGTATTTGAAAGACAAAGGCACTATTTTGTTCCTTGCAGAAAAGAATGTGGGTCAGGAAAGGAATGACATTGACTCCTGTATCCAGGTTCTTGTGTTTGAGAATGCCAAAAAGATACCAAGTTTGGGCTTTGGGGATAGTTTAAGGTATGAAAAGCTTGGAAAGAACAAAAGGACAGCTGTAGTAGGAATATAATCAAACTGTCCTCTTCATGTGAATTCACATGAAGTTAAAGTTTTTAGAAAAAAAAATAATTTAATTTTTTTATCTATTTACTTACAGTCATTCACTGTACATCAATTTAGTATATAAAATGAGATTTTCCAACCAGTACGCATTGTATATGGACTCAATCAAGGATATTATCATACATATTATCATCAACAAATAATTTTCTATTTCTTGTTTTATATATTTTTCGATTTCCTCCCCCCCGTGATTCCCTACCTCTCACCCTCTGCCAACTCCCCCTCTTCTCTCACACTGTCTCTGGTATATCAGGCTGTTTTCCATGCCTTTTTTTCCCCATGTTTTATAAATTCACTAAAGATATTAATTTATTTAAAGACTTTCAGTAGCAAGCACAGCTGATATATACATAATTAAGAAGGCATGTCTGACATTAGATGTAAACCTCAGTTAGTAAAGTGAACACACTATAAAGTAGCACCTCATTGGGGTTATATAGCTTACTGCAGTCATTACATAGGTATTAATAGGTATTTTTTAATTTCAAAAAATGTTTTAGTTTTAATAGATCAAAATAAAAATAATGTTAAGAGAAATTGGGTTAAAACTTAAAGCCAGGAAAAAGGTTAGAATTCAGTTCAAATACCTATTTGTAGATGAACCTATCAACAGTTCAAAAGAAAATCCTTAACTATGGAAATGAAAGCATCAAAGAAAATCAGTAATATTTTAGTCTAAAGTAAAAAAACTCTATTTCACTAGTTCAGATTCACATAATTAAGGTCTCTTCTATTGTATTTGCAGTGTTACTGTGGTCTGATCTTTCCATTTAAATTCTGGAAGTTAAAATTCAATTCCAGATTTATCCCTACCATTAGGCTGGCTCTCAGCCATTTCTTGTACTCTTGTTTCTGTGTGTTTGACATAGTTTTCCTGGTATAGCACTCCCTTCAGCACTTTCTGAAGAGCTGGTCCAGTGTTGGTAAATTCTTTCAGGTTTTGTTTATCTGAGAATATTTTTGTCTTTTTTCCCATATGAAAGATAATCTTGCTGGGTACAGTATTCTTGTTTGATAATTGTTCTTCATTAACACTTTGAATATATTTTCCCACTCTTCCCTTGTTTGCATTGTTTCCGATGAGATGTCTGACATTAGCCTGATGGGATATCCTTTGAAAGTAACTTGATGTTTCTCTCTTGCCAATTTTAGTATCTTGTCTCTGTCTGTGGTTTTGGTCAATCTGGCTATGATGTGCCTTGGGGAAGATCTTTAAGGGTTGATTCTACGTGGGGTCCTTTGTAGTTCTTGGGTCTGGATATTTGAGTGCCTCTCTAGGTTTGGAAAGTTTTCTTCCAGGATTTCATAGAGTAGATTATAAATGCCCTAATTATTTTCTTCACCTTCTGGGACACCGATGATCTGGATGTTTGGGCGTCTGTCTAATGGTATCTAGCATTACTCGTATGTTATTCTCATTTTGGGGGGGTTATTTTCTCAGTCTTTTTGGTGAAATTTTCCAGGTCAGAGGTTCCATCTTCTACATCTCATCTGAAATTTGATCTTCTGCATGATCTGCTTTTGATATTTTCAAGAGAAGTTTTGATTTCCTGTTTTACAACCTTCATCTCTAACAATTCTGTTCGATTCTTTTTTATGATGTGTATCTCCTCTTTCAGATCCTGCAAAGACTTCCTCACCTCCTGGTACTTGGTGTCTCTTTTCTCCTGCATCTTCTGGAGTTCATTGTCTCTATTCTCTTGCATCTCTGTTAGCTTTGCCACTATGAATATTTTAAATTATTTATCTGACTGTTCCATGAGTTCCCTTGTATTCTTTGTGGAGGAAGAGGAGTTATTCTTTTCCATTAGAGGAGAGATATTTTCTTCATTTCTCCTATTTCTTGTTCTTCTGCAGTGGTTTCTGGTCATCTTGATGTACATTTTTTTTCTTTTTTTTCTTTTTTTTTTTTTTTTTTTTTTTTAGTTAAATCTGAGCTTTCTGAGGAATGCAGGAGGAGGTGACCTGCAGTCTGTAAACAGTACCATTTTTTCTCCCTTTGGACAACTGATTCAATGAAAACTGAGGATTAACCTGACCCTAAAATTATTCAGATATTTGGCTACTGAGCATCTAGACCTGTCTAGACAATCAGTGTATGGAGGCTGAGCAGAAAAGTAAGAAAGGTAAAAAGAAAAGGAAAGGGGGGGGGGGGGAAGAGAAAAAAATAAGAAAAAGAGAAGAAAGAAAGCTTTTGTCAAAAAATAAAAACCGTGCAACGCACTAGTGCACTGCATGAATGCAGCTGCTCAGAACTCAGATATAGATGGTGCTGATTGGCTTATCCTGTGTGGGCAGGGTGGGGGGTTTGAGAATTAGAAAGACAAAAGAGCAGCAGCTGTAAGCTAAGTTTAGAAACTATAAACTAAAAATAAAAAAATAATTAAAAGAGAGAGAGAGATGGAAAGATATTGAGCGAATAAGTAGAGTGCTCTAATCTGGCTCCTGGCTAAAATCGAGAGCAGGACGGTGAACTCTGGGCAGAGGGTCTTCAGCGGTGGAAATAAAAAACCTTGAGAGCTTTGAAGATATTGTAGATTCTTTGTAGATATATTATTTTACCTTACTATCATCAGCAATTTTAAAGAAATATTGCCTCATTACATAGAACATATATATATATATGTGTGTGTGTGTGTGTGTATACATATACTGTGTGTGCATATATATATAATGCTTAGCTTTATAGAACATATGTATGTTTATAGAACATATATGTTCATATATATGTGTGTGTATCATGTTTAGCTTTATTTCTCTTATATTAATTCATGCTTCTCATGTCCTCTTATTACTGTTCTGGATCTTGAGAATATGGGAAAATTTATCAGACTTTAAAACAGTCTTTCGGGACCAGCAGTTAGCATAATGGCTATGTCGCTGAACTCCATGTAGTCAACCGCGATTCAAGTCCTGGACCTTAAACTCACGCCAGGCGCGTGCGTGTGTGCGTGTCCAAGATCCCAAGAGGAGAATGGAGGAGAAGTGATTGCGGCGTGGCCATCCCCCTGGGGGGTGATTCCTCGCTTTCTATCTTGCTGTCTCTCTCTGTCTTTCTGGCGAGCACAAGCACTCTATAGCAAAAACCTCTCCCCCCCCACCAAAAACAAATAAACAAAAAACAAAAAACAAAAAATCGGTCTTTCCAAGAGACTCACAGATGGTGTATATTCTTTCACTAGTCTGCCTGTCTTTTTTAGGAAGAAAGCCTTGAGGCTTTATTACTTAATTTGCTAAGATAACCTTTACATAGGAGAAAGTGAGCAAGATAAAAAAAAATATTTCTTGTGTCTACTCAGAATTATTAACATTGTAGAAAAGGCATATTGCACAAATTGAAATACACCTAGAACCTTTAACCAATAGCAACAAAAAGGTAGTCATTAGTAGCTAAAAAAACATAATGCAACTGATTATAATTAAAATTGCATTCACATTGACTCATGTCAGAAGGACATATAAAGTCATTATTGATATCTAGTATAAAAAGTTTGGGTTTCAACACACCTATTTATTTCACAAATCTGTTTTTTCTTTTTTTGAAACTTTAACTTCTTTTTTTACAGTTTTTTTTCCAGTAGGTTTTTGCTATAAGGGTGCATGTACTTGTCTGAGATACAGAGACAGAGAGTGAGAAAGAAAGTGAGAAGTCAGCCCTGCTCTGGAGGGATGGCCACGCTGCAATTCATTCTCCTCCGTTCTCCTCTAAGAATTTTAGGCACTTGTGGCACACATAGCCAGCAAGAGTTTCTAGCCACTGGGTTCAAGACTTGAGTCGAAGACTTTTCTTAAAAGTTATTTATTTTGGGACCAGCAATTGGTGTAATGGCTATGTGGCTGAACTCCCATGTGGTTGACCATGGTTCAAGTCTTGGACCCGGTGGCTTAAACTCACACTAGGTGCATGTGCATGTGTGCCCAAGATCCTGAGAGGAGAATGGAGAAGGGGTTGTGGCATGGCCATCCCCCCTGGGGGGGGGGTGATTTCTCACTTTCTTTCTCTCTGTCTCTCTCTGTCTTTCTGGCATGCACCCTATAGCAAAAATCTCTCCGAAAAGAAAGAAAAATAATTTAAAAAAAGAAAAAATATTTATTTTGTTTATTTATTTATTTTAAATTTGACCAGAGAGAAAGAGAAATGAAAGTGAGAAAACAAGCTACCAGGTCCAGCCCTCAAACTGCTGTTGGCCACGTGGGAGTCCAGCACCTTGACCACCATATCACCAGGAGGCTCCAGGTTGAAGACTTTCTAGAGTTGAAATACATACACATCCAAAGCTTGTGAGGTATTATCTGCTTATTAATTTCTTAAATTAACCCTTTAATATTTCCCATGATATTGGTAACAAAAATAAAATAACACTACTATTTTTTAAATGTTTTAAAAAATACTTTGCAAACTCTTATTGTTTTAAGAAAATCTTGAATTGGAGTCAACTGCGCAGTAACTCCTGTAAAACTCCAGATTCAACAAGTACTGAGAAATGTTTATGTTTTCAACCCTTTCATTAACTACCAATGATTTGTAGGACACACATACAAATACTGAACAATTTTAAAATTATATTCATCAAAGTATTCATAAGGGTTGCTTACAACATGACATAAATAATTGCAGTGAATGTGAAATAACAGATTGGTGCAACAAAGAAACTATCAGACACTAGTTTTAAAAATTTCAGTAGGTCAGAATTTTTAAAACAAACTAAATCACCTTCTATCATGAAGAAAAGTAGATTTTTACATCTAACGGAATCCTTTGATGGGTCCAAAAGATCAAGGTATGGAGCCAGCCCATGACCTAGTAGTTAAGGGGGCTGGATCCCACATGGTCAACTGCACTGTTTGAGTCCTAGACCCAGTAGCTTGAGAAGTGTCGTGCGTGTGTATGCACATGTCCAAACACCCCGAAAGGAAGGGAACGTAGATGAAAGAAGGGAGAAATCATTAAGGGATTGCCGCATGACGATGCCCGTGGCAAGTGCTTTCTTGGTTTTCTCTCTCTCTGTCTTCCTCCGGCAGCGAGTGTACTCATCCTCTGGTAACTTTAAAAAAGGAAAAAAGATTCAAGAATTGGTATCTTTCCAGCTAATAGTTCTGTTTAAATTCAAGATTTGAAGCCATTTTTGTAGCTAATCCAAATCCTGTAAATTATGGTATAAAAACTTTCACTGGACAATTCTATGTCCGAGTGACTAATTTAACCTGTTCTTTTTTGATTGTTGAAAGAAACATTCTCTTCACAACAAAGTATTTTTATGTTTTCTTCTGCCTGTGAAGAATGTAATTTCTCATTAGTTGAAAATTTGCAGCATATGTTCTAATGTCTCTTTTTAAAAATATTGTGGCACAGTTTCTGAATTCCATCAAATTCAGTATAAGAAGTATGTCTTTTAAATATAAAAAATATCAACTAAATTTTTTAATAAAAAGTGTTAATTGTGCTATGAAATATTTTTCAGTAATTACTAATTACAATTTATATAGACATTACTGTTGTCTGCATAAAATATTCATATTAGCACAGTACAATATTGTATCAGTATGCAGAAAAAAAAAATCACTAATCAAAATGATTCAATCCGCTGACACTGACCAAACGGGTGACTTTTTGTATTTGCCAGAATCATTCACATTCCCTATATATGGACCTAACATATCAATAACAGCTTATACAATGGTCAATATAAAATATTATTCTAGTAACAATAAAATTGGGTATCACGAAATATGTCACACACACTACTTCAAATTTCAATTTAAATTTTTATGAAGAGAAATAAAATTAAAAATGAAATTTTCTCGTTTCATTGACCACATTTCAAGTGTTTGGTGTCTACACATATTCTGAAGCCATCCCATTGAACTGTAGCGGTCTGGACTGCTAAAACATTTACGGAGGGGGGGAACCAGCAGTTAGCGTAATGGCTATGTCTCTGGACTCCCACGTAGTCGACCATGGTTCGTGTCCCGGACCCGGTGGCTTAAAACTCATGCCGGGCATGTGTGCGTGCGTGCCCAAGATCCCGAGAGGAGAATGGAGGAGAAGGGATTGCGGCATGACCATCCCCCCTGGGGGGTGATTTCTCGCTTTCTGTCTCTATGTCTCTCTCTGTCTGTCTGGCGAGCACACGTGCCCTACAGTGAAAATCTCTCAAAAAAAAAAAATTTACTGAGGGGGGTCCTGCAGGTGGTGTGGTGGTTATATTCCCATATGGCCGACCACAGTTCAAGTCTCAGACCCTTCTGAAGGCATGATTTCTCCCTTTCCTTTTCTCTCTCTCTCACTCTCAGATCAAATTAAAAAATAACAAATGGAATCAAATAAATAAATAATTCTTTAAAAAAAAAAACTTACTGATGGGGCTAGCAGGTGGCATTATGCTCAAGATGCTGGACTCTCACATGATGAACCACGGTTCAAATCCCAGAATTGGAGGTTTGCTTCCTCACTTTCCCTCTCTTTCTTTGTCTTGCTCTGGTAAAATTAAAAGTAACAGAAAAATAAATAAAATTAAGTAAATAACTCTTTAAAAATGGATACTGATGGTTAATACTATTTTTAGGTGAAATTACTCCTGAGAAATCTAGTCTGAGCATCTAATGTTCAATATTGCTTTTGACTTATAACTAGTTAGCAGTTAAAATATATATTATCTGCTCTTAAGAATCCTGAGATGACGCACACAAACTATTTCACCTATCATAAAATAAATGGTAATATTTGCATAGTTTCACTTAATGGAACAGATTTGAAGACTTAAGACCAATGTGTGACTCACAAGGGACTCAGAATCAATAAGTGGAAAAGGAAAGGTTGTAGAGTACCAGCAGGTGGCATGGCAGTTGAAGTGCTGAACTCCTACATGACTGACCTGGTTCAAGTCCCGGACCTGAAAGTTTGCTTTCTCATTTTCCTCCTGTGTCTCCCTGGTGAGGGCATACGCCCTATAGTAAATTTAAAAATAATAATACTACTAATAAAGTTAAATAGATAATTCTTTGGAAAAAAAAAAGAAAGCAGGGTTGTATACATATTCAAAATTAAATAATTTTTCCAGCAGATAAACACATACACATAAATACTAAATAGGAAGTCAGATATTTAGTAATATAAATAGGGTACATACATGTTGATATTGTAAAAGAACTAAAATTTCTTTATATATAAATATTCCTTATTCTACCTTTAATCCTCAAACACTGTATTTTAGTTGGCAGACAGGACGGTGATCTCTTTACCCGACTTTAATAGCCTGTTCCATAGTCACTCGGGAGCCTCCAGCCTCAGGAGCAGGCTGCTTGAGCGTGTGGTGAAGAGGAGGAGGAAATGAGGCTGCAGAAATGCTTCTTTTACTGTTCGCCTCGTGACCTCAGTCCAATCCCCAAATTTAGGAAACAGGGCAAAAACTGGATTTATGAATGATTTTGAGGAAATCTTCCTAAAGCAAGTTGCTTCATTCTCAGTCATACTATATAGCATAGAAGCCAGGAAGACCACAAAAGGAAAAATGAAAACCTTAACAAGAAAGGGGGCCAAGTGGTGGCATGGTATAAACACAACTGTACCCTCATCGAAAAGGCCCTGGGTTCGCACCCTAGCACTTCCCTGGGCATGCTGGGGTGCTTTCTCCAGACAGAGACAGAGACAGAGAGAAGGAAAGTGAAAAATCTCCCCCCAGGAGGGATGGCTGAGTCACAAGTCCTTCTACTCCGTTCCCCTCTGGGGACTGTGGACATGCATGGACACCCACCTGGCATGAATTTCAAGCCTCTTAGTTCAGGACTTGAACTGTAGTTGGCCTTGTGGAAATCCATTGCTTTAACCACCATGTCACCTGCTGTCCCTAAATAAATACATTTTAAGAAATTAAATTTTAGATTTTCCTGAAGAGCTTTCTTTCCTTTTCGTTTTTCTTTACTTCAGAGAGCTTAGTCTCATAAATTTTTTCTGTCCTGTTAAGACGTTTGCAAATCTTTTTAAAAAATGAGGGACCAGCATTGCCATTGGCCTAATGGCAATGTCGCTGGACTCCCATGTACTTGACTGTGGTTCCCGTCCCGGACCTGGTGACTTAAACTCACGCTGGGCACGTGTGCGGGCGTGCCCATGATCCCCAGAGGAGAATGGAGGAGAAGGGATTGTGACGTGGCCTTCCCCCCAGGGATGATTTCTCGCTTTCTGTCTCTCTGTCTCTCTCTGTCTTCTGGGTGAGCACATGTGCCCTATAGCAAAAACCTCTCAAAAAAAAAAAAAAAAAAAAAAAAGAAGAAGAAGAAGAAAGGAAAGAAAGAAAATTGTTTCTTGCCAGTTTTCAATCAAAGAAAGG
>NW_006159428.1:2559666-2583184 GCF_000334495.1 Tupaia belangeri chinensis
TTGTTAAGAAAAAACCCATAAAAAAAAAAAAAAAAAAAAAAAGAAGAAGAAGAAGAAGGAAAGAAAGGAACATGATTCTTGCCAGTTTTGCATCACAGAAATGGAGAGGAGAGACTTAGACTCATCTCTTTAATTATGAACATTAAGGAGATTGGCACCCTGTCTTCCTGTCACTGTAGGAGTTTAGCTTAGATACAGGCTCAGAGTGTAACCTGCTGCTTGTTGCAAAGGTACAAGAAGTCTTATTTTTCCTTTAGATAAAGATAATTAACACACATGTAATGGATTGTATCTTCCTGGCTACATAAAAGGGCGAGATTTCCTTTTGTCTGTAATCTCTTTAGCAAATTGCCTGTGATGTGCACCACAGTCTGGTTTTAATGCTTATTTAACAATAAAATTTCTTCATTATTTTCTACGTTTTGTGGAGAGGTTATAGTGGATCAGCAGGAGATGTTATTTTTAACCATTTTTCAAAGATCTATACCCATTGCATCTACATAATATCTCTGAAGGAAGCAATGGCCTGGAAATGGCTGCTGTAAGAAGAAAAAAGCATTGCAATGGAGCATGAAGGGTCGCAGCAGAGAATGGATGACCAGACGGGTGTTAACGGTATTTTCGAGAACTCCCCCCCAAAAAATGGTATCTTCCAGGTTGGGTTAGCTTCTGATTTCACAAGTGGAAGGCTTCAAGTCATTAGTATGTGTCTTACTTCACAATGAAAGGCAAGCAACAGTGATGCATATTGACTTTGGGTTTCATAATGGTTTGGGGGCAATCCAATAAATAGGTGAATTTCTTTTGTGGTTTATTAGAATTTAAGAAAATCACCCAGTTTATAAGTTTTTCCTAGTCAATAGTAAAAAATAATGTAAAGAGGTGAAATAAATCTTTCAGACGACCTGGACTATGTAATAGTCTAGCAATCACGTAATTTATTATTGAAGTAAGTTTCATTTCACTAGATTGGCATCATCCACAGCTATTTTCTAAAAGACACAACTAAGAGGACATTTAAAAATAAATAGTATTATTCGGGGCTGGCAGATGGCATGGTGGTTGAGGCGCTGGACTCTCACATGGCTGACCACAGTTCAAGTCCTGGACCTGGCGACTTGCTTTCTCATTCTTTCTCTCTAGTCAAAATTGAAGAATGGTGATAATAAATAAAATTAAAAAAAATAGTATTATTTTTATAGAAAGTGGAAGCATAAGGAAGGATGAGTAGAAAAGAGTCCTTGAGCATTCATCTCATAATACAATACACTAGTGCTTTGAAATATTAATTTATGATAAAAAGAGAAAAGATAACAGTTGAATAAGCAAGAGTTGAGAATGGAAAGCACACATTTAAGCAATAGGAGCAGAAAAATTCTCAATTTTAAGGAAGACAAGGTAGACTTGGTGTGAATGAAGACCAGTGTATATGTATTTTTTCCTTCTTGATGTTTTCTATTCAACTTAGGAAGGTCCAGGAAACTCCATCTCTCTCTTTCCAGATGGACTGATAGATAGACATACCAAACATAAACAATAAAAAAAGATCCTGTCATCTGCAGCCAAACACAAACAATAACAATATAATTCCATTATTTTTCAGGTAATAATATACAGGGAAGTGTCTTGTTTCTTGCAGTCCAGAAAATATTACAAAGAATAACAAGTGTAGCTATTGGAACATTTCCTCTAGGTAGCTTTTGGTAGAATGATGATTTGTGATTTTCAGGTTTCCATTTATTTTAGTTGAATTTTAAATGCAACTACAATAAAATAGTCAGAATTAGAAAAGTGGATAAATAGTGTACATTAAATAATTTATTTGTTTTACTAAATAAAATACATGTTAAGGGCTGGGCCTAATAGCTGGCAATTAAGTAGTATGAAGAAGAATCTAGATCTCAGTGGTTAATCAGTGTTTTAGGCCGAGCTTCAGTGCCTTGAAAAACACAGCTGGCAAGTGCACACATGCCTGAGATCCTAAGGGAATGGAGGCTGGAGGATAAAGGATTATGACATGATCAGATCTTATTGGGGTGGGAGTGAGACCTCTCTCTCTCTCTTTCACTCTTATTTACACACACACGCTTTCTGGCATAAAAATCAATCCCTCGACATAAAAGGAAACTAACCAGAGACTTAAGTCTGGTAATGACAATTTGTTGAAAGATTTGAACTGAACTAAAATAATTTAAAATGGTTTATTCTTAAAACAATGGTATGGTTATTAGCAAACCAAAGTTAGTTTCTTCCTGTTAAAGTGTTGTAGTTGCTATATTATATGTTCTCATTTATGTCACTGGAAAGCATTCAGTATTCTTTCTTTTTTTTTTTTTTTGAGAGTTTTTTGCTATAGGGTGTGTGCGCTCACCAGAAAGACAGAGAGAGACAGAGACAGAAAGTGAGAAATCACCCCCCAGGGAGGATGGCCACGCTGCAATCCCTTCTCCTCCATTCTCCTCTTGGGATCTTGGGCACTCATGCACACGTGCCTGGCATGAATTTAAGTCACCGGTCCAGGACTCGAACTGCGGTCGACTATATGGGAGTCCAGCGACACAGCTATTACTTCTGGTCACAGCATTCAGTATTCTAAAAGATGATAGTCAAAAGGATTATGAAAGAGAGCTTTTTGATTTATTTTTCTATAAAGATAAGTTGATATTATTAATGTGCTGTCGTATTATCACACAGAGAGAGATAAAATACATGAGATTATCCTCTAACTTTTTTCTTCAGAGAGATGTTAGCTATAGAATGTGCATGCTTACCAGAGAGACAGAGAGAGACAGAGAGACAGAAAGTGAGAAATCACCCCCTGGGAGCATGGCCATGCTGCAATCCCTTCTCCTACATTCTCCTCTCCGGATTTTGGGCACACACGCACACATACCCTCCTGAGTTTCAAGCCATCAGTTCCTGGATTCAACCACGGTAGACTGTGTGGGAGTTCAACAGCATAACTCTTACTCCATCTGCTGGCCCCTATCCTCTCACTTTTAAAACAAAGGCACAGATCTAGCATCCTTTCCATATTTAAGATGATTGTCAAAAACTATTTTAATGAAAATTTAGGTTTACAAAGAATTAAACATAGGATGTTTCTCCTCAGTCATATCCACTCATATTTTATAGAAGGTTTATGGTGCCGTTTTCATTAGAGTATCTCACTTGACATCTTAGATTTTAAGATTTACTTTTAAATTTGATTGAAATGTACTACCCTTTTGAGATAAAAGTCCTGTGTGCAACTATGTCAAAAAAGTCCTATAAAACTGTACTTAATTTCCCATCACAATTAAATTAAAAAATAATGATCCTAATGCATGGACATGTTAAACATACAGCACTCCATGCAGCTTTTAGATGCAGGGTTTATTTCAATCAGTATAAATTTTGATAAATCAATTTTAGAAATTTGTCATTAAAATTTGTCTTGTTAGATTTTATCAAATGCTCTTATTGCATTCTATAGATGTGATTATATGTTTTTTATGTTTCTATTAACATTATGTATTATATTTGCTGTTTTGTTTATGTTAAACCATCCTTGCATCCCTAGAATAAAGCCTACATTGTTGTGGTGTGTAATCTTATTGTGCTGCTGTATTCATTTTGGTAGTATCTCGTTGAGGATTTTTTTCATCTTTATTCATTAATGATATTTGTCTGTAGTTTTCTTTTTTCATTATGTCCTTGTCTGGTTTTGGTACCAAGGTGATGGGGGCTTCATAGAATGAGTTTGGAAATGTTCCTTTCTTTTGAATCCTTAGAAATAGCTTGAAGAGAATTCTTTAAAAGTTTTGTAGAAAGAAGTGAAGCCATCTAGACTTGGGCTTTTCTTTGTTGAAAGACTATTTATTAGTGAGTCAATCTCATCCCCAGTTATTGGTCTATTTACATTTTCTATTTCATCCTGGTTCAGCCTAGGTAAATTTCACAGTACACAAACTTGTTAATCCAATCTATGTTTTCTAGTTTGTTGACGTATTTTATGGTATCCTCTCATGATTTTTTTTTGTATCTCTGATATATCGGTTTTAACATTACCAGATTTGTGACTGATTTTATCTATCTGGTTGTTTCTATTTTTCCTCATTAGTCTAGCTAATAATTTGTCAATTATTTTTTTTTTAAAAACAGCTTTTTGTTTTATTAATTTTTGTATTTTTTTAATTCTCTATTTCATTTATTTTAGCTCTAATCTTTACATTTCTTTTCTTTTGTTATTTTGGGGATTTTGCCATTGTTGTTCTTCCAATTCCTTGAATAAGGAATGGAGAAGAAACATCAGGTTATTTATTTGCCACCTTTCTTTTTCTTTCTTGTGAGCACTAATGGCTATAAACTTCCCTCTTATGACCGGCTTGGACTATGTTTGTTCCCAAGGTTATGGAGAGGGTGTGTTCATTTTGTTGGTTTCAATTAATTTTTTTAATTCAGTCTTAATTTCTTCAGTAGTATGGGGTCATCCAGGAGTATATTTTTTGGTTTTTACATTTTTGTGTATTTCTGAAATATCTTACTGTGACTGCTTTCAAGTTTAATTTCACTGTGGTCAGAGAAAATACTGAATATAGTTTCTAAACTTTTAAATTTGTAGAGGTTTGGTGACCAGCAGTTAGCATAATGGCTATGCCATTGGACTCCCATGTAGTCGACCACAGTCCAAGTCCTGGACCTGGTGGCTTAAACTCACACCAGGCGCATGTCTGTGTGTGCCCAAGATCCTGAGAAGAGAATGGAGGAGAAGGGATTGTGGCATGGCCATCCTCCCTGGGGGGTGATTTCTCGCTTTCTGTCTATCTCTGTCTTTCTGGCGAGTGCACGCACCCTATAGCAAAAACCTCTCCCCCCCCAAAAAAAATTAGAGGTTTGTTTTGTGGTCTATTATGTGGTCAGTTTTTGAAAATGTTCCATGTGGAGATGAAAAAAAATTATTTTGTATTTTCTGGATGAAATATCTTATGAATATTCATTCATAATGTCAGGTACTTTTGGTTAATAGTATCAATTAGCTTCTGTATTTCTTTGTTTATTTTTTCCTTTTGGTGAATTCTCCAGTGTGACCATGGGGCCGTGAAATCCCTCAAATTTAGTTTGTTGCAGTATATCTCTCCCTTTAGATATTAGGAGTCTTTCTTTTAAATATTTCATTGCTCCAATGTTGGATACATAAATATTCATAACTGTTATATATCTTGGTGAATTAATCCTTTTAATAATATGGAGTGTCCATCTTTGTCTCTTTTTACTATTTTATCTTAAAATCTTATATCAGTATTGCAACTTCTGACTTTGTTTTTTTTTTTATTTCTATTTGCATTAAATGACTTTTTCAAGCCCTTCACTTTAAGTCTATGTATATCTTTCCCAAAGAGGTGTGTTTCTTTTAAGCAGCACATAGAGCGTTCTTCTTTTTCCTTTTCTTTTCTTTTCTTCTTCTCCTTCTCTTTTTTTGTCCTTCTCCTCCTTCTCCTCCTCTTCCTTCTTCTTCTCCTGACTTTTAATCCACTGAGGCACTTCTACTTAGAGAATTTAATCTATAAATATTCCATGTTTTTATTGATATATGAGGACTTGCTCTGTCATTTGTTACTATTTTTTTTCCTACTTCTTTTGTGTTCTCTCATTTCCATTTATCTCTCTTTAGTTTTCTTGGTATAATATTTACTTAAGTATTTCCTGAAGAGCTGTTCCAGTCTAATTTCGTTGAAACTCTTCAGTGATCACTTATCTGGGAATGATTTTATTTATCTTTGTTATTTAAAGCACAATTTTGCTGGGTATAGTAGTTGCACTTTTTTTTTTTCCTTTCAGAATTTTAAATTATTCTTCACCTGAATTGTTTTAGTTGAGAGTTCTGATCTTAGTCTAATCGGATAACCTTTGTAAGTGATGTGGGTTTTCTCTGTTGCCATTTTTAGACTATTGTCTTTGTTTTTGATTTTCACCAGTTTGCTATGATTTGCCATAGAAAATAATCTTTTTATGTTAAATCTATTTGGTGTTCTTTGAATTTTCTGGATTTGAATATCTGTATTCCTCTATATATTTAGAAAGCTTTTAGCTAATATGTCATGAAAGATTTTCCATGCTGTTATCCATCTCTTTGTCTTCTGGAATATCCATTATGTACATTTCAGCATTTTAATGGTGTCTAGGATTTCTCTGAGGTTGTTCTCATTATAACAGTTTTTCATATCTATTAATTGTTTGGACTAAATTAAAAGTTTGGTCTTCAAAGTCAGAGCTTCTTTTTTCTGTATGGTCTAATCTACTGTTAATACTTTTGAGGGAGGTTTTGATTTCCTGCATTGTATTCTTTACCTCCAGAAATTGTTTGATTCTTTTACAGGGTGTCTATCTCTTTATGGAGGTTCTTCTTCAAGTCATGGGAAGACTTTCTCATCTCCTGAAACTAACTGTCTGCTTTATTCTGCATCTTGTCAAGTTTAGTTACAATAAGTATTTTGAATTCTTTTTCTGACAATTCTGTTATTTTTTGTGTTTTATACACTATTGGTGAAGAGTTATTGTGTTCCTTTGGAGAAAAGTATTTTCTCATCTTTTTTGAGATTCTGCTATAAATTTTAGTCATCTGGTGACATATTTCATTCTTTTAGCTATGGCTTTGGAGTAGATTTTTGTAGCTGTTGTGCTTGTGTGCTACCCTATGGTGTGAATTATTTCTCTGCAAGTTTCCATCTACTACTGTGGGCAGAAGAACAGTATCCACATTGGGAGTTTTCAGATTTTCAGAGAGGAGTTTCTCTCCTTTCACTTTTGGGAGGACTGTGTGGGAGACCTTCTCCGGAGCTCACTGTCTTCAGCTGTTTAGTACCTGTATATCCACACTTCTCTGTTCCCAAATATGGCTGGGTGCTGAGCTGGAAAAGTACAGTGTAGGGAGGTAGCTGAAGTTCCACACTCCAGACTGGTCAGGGCGCTTGGCAATCAACTATATCTTCTCTGCTCTTTGCTACTGGCTAGGTAGAAGGTATGGTGGCATCAGCACAGGCCAGGAAGGCTCTCCTACTTTCTAACTCTGAGCCTGCAGAAACGTGGCTAGCGGTCTTGAAGACCAAGACAGCTCTTCCTCTCACATTTCACACTGTGTGGGGGGTGTTGGTGATCATTCTCAGACCAAGCAGTCCAGCTTTCTTTTGTTCCTGAATCTGTGTAAGTTAATTTAAAAAGATTTCTATTGCTTAAGAGCAAGATTTGTCAAATTTGTATCTTTGTTGATACAAGCAACAAAGATAAAACTTCAGCATTTGTATAGCTAGTAAATTATGGCATTAATATAATGGTTTTTTATTGCAGCCATGAAGAAATATAGTAAAAAATAATGGCCTAGGAAATTATTTACATTATAAAATTGCATAAAAATAGAAGACACAAATGATATAATTTTTGTTAGTAAATACTAAAATATTGAAGTGTATAAGCCAGGACCAGCAGATGGTGTAATGGTTATGTTGTTGGACTCCCACATAGCTCACCATGGTTTGAGTACCAGACCTGGATGCTTGAAACTCACACTGGGTGTGTGTGCATGTGTGCTCCAAATCCCAAGAGGACACTGGAGAAGGGACTGTGGCAGCCTCATCTCCCTATGGAGTGATTTCTCATTTTCTGTCTCTGTCTCTCCAGCAAGTACACATGCCCTGTAGAAAAAATTTCTCAAAAAGAAAATGTGGGGACCAGCAGTTAGCATAATGGCTATGTCACTGGACTCCCATGTAGTCGACTGTGGTTCGAGTCCTGCCAGGACCTGGTAGCTTAAACTCACACCAGGCACGTTTGTGTGCATGCCCAAGATCCCAAGAGGAGAATGGAGGAGAAGGGGTTGCGGTGTGGCCATCCCCCCTGGGGGGTGATTTTTCACTTTCTGTCTCCCGGTCTGCCTCTTCTGGTGAGCACACGCGCCCTGTAGCTAAAACCTCTCCAAAAAAAAAAAAGAAAAAGAAAAAATGTGTAAAACCAGAAAATATAGGCAGGACCACACTAACCTATTAATAGTGACCACCACCAGATAATGAGGTTACTTTTGATTTTTCATTATTTAAAAATCTTTACTCTTGTTCTACAATGAACACAAATTAGTTTTATAACAAGAAAAATAATTCTCTTTGTTTAAAATTCTCCCGTGATTAAAAAGCAATTTAAGCTTTACAAAAGAAACAAATTATCTACTTTGTTCTTAGTAAAAATAACAGTCAAAGGAACCATTGGATTATATTTTCATATTGCTTTCAGAGAAAATATTCATAAATCTTTCTACACTTGATTTCTTAAAAAGTATTAGATTGTATTCAATATAAAGAATAAATATAAGTTATGCACTTCAACATCATTTTTTAGCATTCTTTTTCTTTTTTTAAACTTTATTTATTTATTTATTCATTTTAATTTGACCAGAGAGAAATGGAGCGAGAGCGAGAGAGCGAGAGAGAGAGAGAGAGAGAGCACACGAAAGGGAGAAAGCAAGACTCCAGGTCTAGGATACGAACCATGGTTGATCATGTGGGAGTACAGCACCCTTAACCACCATGCCACATGCCAGCCCAGACTTTTTTTTTAATGAAATAAATCTCTCCTCTTTTTTCTATGTGGTATTCGTTTCATAACTAAGATTCTCCCTCCACTTAAACAGGATAATTGTTTTATTAGTCAAAAAAAAAAATCATACAACTACAAACCATTTGTGATTATTACAAATACGTTTTGTGATCTTTTGTTCTAGGAGATGCAGTTAAAAGATGCACAATTGTATTGTGCACCAGTGGTACGTCATGAGATTTTTGGAAACGTGAGGAGTTCTCCATGAAGAAGTAGTTTCACTCATGTAGCTTTCATTAGAGTGGGGAAGTCAAAATAAAAAAGTAGATTAAGTACATATATACATACTTATAAGTAAACTCTTATGTGTACCTACATACATAATACCAAAATATATACATACATAAATACTATGGCATGGTAGGAGAAAGTAAGTGTTATGAAGCAAAAAGTGTATGACAAGAGGTATTGATAATGCTAGCATGGGACCAGCAAGTGGTGTGGTGGTTAAGGCACTGTATTCCCATATGGCCAACCACAGTTCAGATCGCAGAGCTGTGGTTTAATATCACACTGTGCTTGTGTGTGTGTGTGTGTGTGTGTGTGTGTGTGTGTGTGTTTGCCCAAATTCCTGAGAGGAGAATGTAGGAGAAAGGATTGCAGCATGGCCATCCTCCTTGGTGGATGATTTCTCACTTTCCCCCTATCTGTTTCTGTCTGTGTCAATGAGTTCATGTACCCTATGGCAGATGTCAAACAAAAACAAAACAAAAAATGCTAATAATGGTAGGAATGGAAAGTAACTCAGTTGTCTAAGGAGATCTCATTAATATGACATTTTAGCCAAACTTGTGCCAATGAAGTATAAGAAATAGAAGAATTTCTCATGAAATATACAAATTATGGAAGATTTTAGAGGTGTAGTTGAACTAGATCTTATTAAAATATATGCAAAATTTGCATATTTAAAGGGAAGAAAAATCATACTCTAGGTATGATGAATTGCTTCAGAGAAGTACAAGTTTTACCTTAAGAGAAAACTGAGAAAACAGAATCTCTACAGACAAGGAAATGGAGCAGAATTATGCCAGATTTTTGATTACTTCAAAAAAGTTTGCATTGGAATTTAAATATGAAGTGGGAAATAGGGTCTCATTTCAGAACTATTTCTGTTACATATATATTTTTTTAAATTATTATCTTTAGAGTTGTTGCCATAGGGAATATGCATTTGCTTAAGAGAGACAGAAAGAGAAAGAGAGAGAGGGAAAGTGGAAAATCACCCTGAAGGGAGAGGTGGCCACACTACAACTCCTTCACCTCCAGTCTCCTCTTGGAATTTTGTGCATGTATGTACATGTACTGAGTGTAATTTTCAACTCACCTGATCCAGGACTCAACCCATGCTTGGTCATGTGGGAATCTAGTGCCTGAATCACTATGACAACTATTGGCCTACTTTTTTGTTTTAAATATTGATACTATTTTTCATGAGAGTAGGTTCCATAATCAAATAACTTCTTTGTTTTAGTTTTTCTTTGTTTTGGAGAGGTTTTTTTTGCTATAGGGCACGTGTGCTCGCCAGACAGAGAGAAACAGAGAGACAGAAAGCGAGAAATCACCCCCCCAGGGGGGATGGCCACGCCACAATCCCTTCTCCTCCATTCTCCTCTCTGGATCTTGAGCAAGCACGCACACACACCCGGCATTAGTTTTAAGCCACTGGGTCTGGGACGCAAACTGTGCTCGACTACATGGGAGTCCAGCGACATAGCCATTACGCTAACTGCTGGTCCTCATCAAATAATTTCTATAATTATCATGTTTTTAAACATGAAATGTCAATACAATCATATTTAAACTAATATATAATGAGTGTTTACATGGGTACCAAGCTTTTGACATACATTAACTATTTTATTTATGACAATTTTAGAAATAAATAGCAACGCTTTTAAGCTATCTTACAAATGTTGAAACCAAAATATTAATCAAAATAATCCTCTATTCATGCACAAAGTAATAGGTACTGCATTCATAGTCACATCTCTGCGTGATTCAGTCTGTATTATTCATCAATATTTAGTACTCTACTTTAGTGGAGATTTGTATCTTTATATTTATTATTCATCTACTCTGTAGTAGGTGTTGATAAATGGATAAATAATTGAAAGTTTTCCCTTTGAATTTGGGCGTGACGAATATTCTTGCTACCACCACTCTAAAAAAAATATTTTATTGTAGGACATAATTACGACAAGAGGCAGTATTTCAAGAGGAAGAAATAAAGTATTGACAAGGAATGCATAAAATGGTAATTATTCAAATATGACATCATTAAAATTCAGGACATTCAAATGAGATTGCAACTTATTATAATTAATACAGGCAAATTGATGCGTGGAATCAATAGAAAATTTCAAAGTAGATTGCATATGTAACAATCATCTGATTTATAATAAATATGTCATTAAATTCAGGCAGTAAGGATAGTCTTTTAACAAATTATTTTGCACTGGCTGACTATTTAAATGTAAAAAGAGACCTAAGATCGATTGAACTAATTTTTAAGTCACTCGTAGTTAGATTACAGATATAAGTATGAATATTATGAGAATAAATAAAGAAAAAACATTGGAGACTATCGTCAGGACCTTAAAATGAGCAAAATACTTGCCATAAGGTGGGAAAAACTGCTGTTCACATTAAGATTCAGAACAATTTTTTATCAAAAGACTTCATTCAGAGAAGGACAAAAGAAATCAAAGAATGAAGGGAGTTACTTGCAATAAACATATATCTGGAATATACATACAACAGACTGATAGCCAGAACATATGGGAATTATTACAAATTAATAAGAATAGTAAAAAATGAACAGAGAACTGACAAATTCTACCAAATAAGATAACTAATGACAATTAAACATGTAAAAATTATTTCATTAGTCATCAAGAAAATGCAAAATAAAATGACAGTAAGAAGCACTAGACACTCACCAAAATGATTATTATGTAAAATGTAATATGCACTATGAAATGATTTAAACCCATATACATTGCTGGGAAGTACATTTATCATGCAAACATTTTGGAAAATTAATTGGTAGTATCTAATACAAATAAATATGCATTAGCCTATAAAACATTATTCCACTTACACATCTATAAATATGTATTTTTTTTTTAACAGAAAGTAAATACAGCAATTCTCCTATCATCTTTACTCTGGAAATATGGTAGACATAGCCTAAATGATTAGAGAATGGATACATAATTGTTAAATGTCCATGCAACTGCATCCTCTTCAACATTAAAAATGAGCAATAACACACATAGCAAATAAACCGATGAGTGAAATTGTGAGTAAAAACCACACCAAAATTGTCTGTCACATGACTCTTTTAATATCAAGGTTTAAATCAGCAAAATTAATAAATGATGCTAGAATTCAAAACAGTGATTGTCCTTGAAAGAACAAGCAAAGCAGCAACTGAAATGTAGCAGAACAGGGCTGATGCCATGATGGTTTCATATTGTTTCTTTTCCTGGATCTTGTTTACGTGGGTTTGTTGACTTCATAAATCATCAACAAACTACCCATTTTTGAATTATTTAACATATCTCTGTGTAGGTAATATGTCAATTGAAATGTTTACATTAAAAAATGTCAGATTCTGATCATTCTTCAGGATAACAATGGCATCAGTGGCTACCTTACCTACTTACTTAGTTGTATTATTTGATTTTGGCCTGATGCTTCTATTCATCTTGTCTACTTTCAGATACTGTAGGAAAGAACACTTGGATTTGTAGTGTTTTCTTCCACATTTTCATTCTTGTTAATTTAAAGATTATTCTACACACCTAGTATTGCATAACTAAAATTAAATGGTTATAAGAAAACTTGAGAGAATTCAATTTCCATTGCGATACAAGAAGCATCATAGACAAAGAAAAACCTTTCAACTCGATATTCTAAGACAATATTATTACATTTTTATTTCACTTTTGATTTAAAAATATTTTACTTAGATCCTTAAAAGGACTGGATCACTAGTTTGAGATTCCAATATCTCCCTGTGATGTAACTTAGAGCATCAACAGTTTAATACCATTAATTATAATCAAGGGAAAAATAATTTTTCTGAATATTTAACTTATGTGTCAGCAGTTCATTATTGAGAAAGTAAGTAAACATCATAACATTGATTATGTATTAATGACTGTGTATAGCTAATAATTTGATAATGGAATGAGTGCAGTTACAAATCACGGTTTTGAGATTTTCTTTATTTTATCTGTCGAAGTGTTAAGTGTAAGAGTCACTTTAAAAATATATTAGTAGAAATATTTTATGTGCAGTACTAATATTTTAACAAATTTTTATAACTTTAAAAAGTAAAATATGAATCTAGAAAGGTTTAAGGCTTAATATGTGATATTTGATTTATTTTCCAGATATTGACTAAATCTTCCATGATTTCTGGGGCACTGAACTATTTTCAATGAAAGGAAAAAATGCTTTCTCTGAAATCGACTGTCCTTTTTTTGTACAGGCTTCTCTTTTCAAATTTTTTAATAACTTGGGCCCAGCAGATGGCATAGCGGTTACATCGCTAGACTCCCACATGGCAGACCAGTTTGAGTTCCACACCTGGTGACTTGAAAATCACCGCAGGTGCCTGTGTGTGTGTGCGCCCAAGATACCAGGAGGAGAATGGCTAGAAGGGATTATGGCATGACATCCTCCTGAGGGGTCATTTCTCCCTTTCCCTCTCACTGTCTCTGTCTTTCTCTTCCTTTGTCTGGTGAGCGCACATGCCCTAAGGCAAAAACCACTTAATTTCTTTTTTTAATAAGCAAAGTTTTCCCCTAAATTACAAATTAATCGTTTGTTATGATTTAGATTATTAGGTCCTTTGGATATACTCACATACGAGAAGGACAGCCAGAATGAATATGTTTGCACATATAAATAAGCATGCACAGAAATCATATTACCATTTAAATTTTTAGCTAAATATTTTATTTTAAAAATTTCTTATCATAACTTTTCTAGATATCGTCCCTTGTTTCCCATTTTATTTCACCTGTGTAAAAATTAGATTCAAATTCAGTGCTCAGATACCAGAGATTTAGGGTGTATTAATATTTTGAATATTTCATTAACAAAGATAAAATTCACTTTTCGCAAAATTCACCATTTGAAGAGTAGTTTGATGAGCTTTCACAGGTGTACATAATCATGTAAATGCCACTAAATCAAGATAGAGACTATTTTTTCCATCTCAGAAAGTTTTAAGAACACTATGCAGTAAATTTTCTCCCCAGAGCCCTCGCTCCTGGCAACCATTGCTTTAATTTCTTTTTCTATACTTTAGACTTTTATGGAATGTTATATCGCTGGAAACATGTAGCATGTAAACTCAGTGTCTGTCTTTTCCATTCTGATAGTGATTTTAGTTTATCCATGTTGTTGCAAGTCCCTGTAGCTCATTATTTATTATTGCCAAGTACTAAGCCATTACACTATTCCATTTATCATTGCTGTAGCCACATTTGACTAAGCCATTTACATTTTTATGGACATTTATGTTTTTTATTGGGTATTATTAGTAAATCTGCAAGCAATAATCACAGATAGTCTTTGTGTATATGTGCTTTTATTTCTCAAGCAAATGCCTTGAATGAAATTGCTGTGTAGGCATGATGATTAATGTTTAACACTAACTTTTGGGATGGCAGGGGGAGGAGAAAACTTTGATTTGTAGTGTTTACTCATTGCCATAGTGTAAATATTCCTACCATGACTGATCTCAGTCTGCAAACATTACATCTCTGAATGCGGTCTTGAAGAGATGTGCATTAAGAAACTTGAGAAAAATAATAAAATTGTATGGCATTTCAAACTGACAAGGCCCTGACAGGTTTGCAGACATGTTCATTGGCATCCTATGATTTGTTTGAACAATATAATAGAAGCTCACAGACCAAATGACAAAGCCTAAGTCATAAATTAATGTGCGTGCACTGTAATAAAAAAATAATCATTTTTCCCAATGTTTTAAAGATAAATGCACTATTTTGTATATTTCAAGAAAGACTATGAATCAAGAAAGGAATCACATTAATTCTGTATTCATGTTCTATGTCTTAGGATTCCGGGAAGATGACCAATTTGAACTTTAGTGTTAGTTTCAAATTCTTATTTTTAATTTCTTAAAAATAATATTACCTGTCAATGATAACATGTATCATATTCTCAAAGCTTAGAAAGGATAGCTATTATGAAAATAATATTGAACTATTGAACTATCTCTTTGAGATGAATTGACAGAAAAAATAGATTTTTTTCATAATAGCTGATAAATATTATTTAACTCTACTTACTATTGTTAGCTATTTTAAAGAAACATTGCCCTAGTGTCTGTTCAACAGTCTGAAAGTCTTCAAGTTTAGCAAATAGTAATTTTCTTAAACAAATTTATGTTCTCAATAAAAATTGTTCATATATCAACAGAATATTATTTAGATACATTTTATTGACAAATCAGTGAAAGAGTATATTATGTAAAAGGGAAGTATATTTGTGAATCAAATTGCAAACCCTAGTAGTCAGAATTATATTTAATTAAATTTTTACTATTTACTTCCTACTTTCTTGGTTAGAAAGGAATATAGTTATCTCCCTATTGATTTTGAACTTCCATTTTCTACTGTGATGATATAAATGATATAAATAAATATTCTTACATATTCTTATTTATTAATTCTTTTTTATACATTCAACCATTGCCTATCATTACAGTTTGTAAAATAAATTTTCCCAGCATGAGCACACTGTATATTAGTCCAGTTAATGGTATTATCACACATGTTATCATCAACAGATAATTTTCCACTTTCGTGTCCCTTACACGTTTTGTTTCTTTTTCTCCTTGATTCCCTTTCTTAAATATTCGTATGTAAAGTTTGACTTTATTATGTACTTATTTTATGAGGTCAGTAATTCCTTATACTTTACTGATAAATATGGATGATGATAGAGACATTATAAAAACAGAAATTTAAAGATCAATTACTCCCATAAACATGAATACAAAATTTCTTAAAAATAATATTACCTGTCAATGATAACATGTATCATATTCTCAACTGGACTGGTCTGAGTTGTATTTCATATTGGGTAAATTCTCTTTACAAGCCAAATGAAGTATAGCAATCAAATGTATTAAAAAGAAGAAGAAGAAAATAAATCATATTCAATAATTTCTTGACCACCAGTAGATGGTCCAGGAATGCAAAATCGATTCAAGTTTGAAAATCACTTAGAGTAATTCAACATCTAAGACCCTTAAAAATAAATACTGTAATTCTCTCAAAAGATCAGATAAAGTTTTGGACAATATTTAACAGATAATTTATGAAACAATTGTCAAAAAACTAGGAGTAAAACAGTTTCCATTGCATAAAAGTCCTCCACATAACCCCTACATCCAGGATCATACTTAACACCAATAAGATAATTTTCTCCAATTAAGGTAAAAAAGTAAACCAAGAATTTTATTTTCACTGATCTTCAGTATTTTGCTAGAAAACATATGCAGTGAAATAAGACAAAGGAAAACCCCAAAAATACAGAACCAAAAAGACACCAGATTAAAAAACATGAAAAGAACAAATAGTTAAATCTTCTCTTATTTGAAGATTATTGAAATATGTATTAAAAATTATAGAGTATATAAACCTAGTGGCAGAATAAATTATTTTAATCTATGCAAAAATATTTTTGACATCACAGACTATACAAAAATAACTTTAAATAATAATCCCACTAGAAGAAAACATAAGAGAAGTTTTTGCAAACATGGCATCTGCAAATATTTCTTAGGAAGCAAAAATATACACTATTAAATTTGATAAATTTGATTTTACTAAAAGTTAAATTTTATCATCAGCAGACCAACAGTAAAAGCAACAATGTATTTGCATAAAATATTTACAACATGTGTATCATACATAAGATTGTACTTCCATGTAAAACTCACAGAAAAAAAACTTCAAAAAAATTAAAAAGCAGTTTTAAAAATTTCACAAAAGAAGTTATACAAACAAAATGAACACAGAAACCAAATAATAATCAAGAAAATTAAAATTAGAACCACAATGAGAAACCATTACATAAACATAAGAATGACTAAAATTAAAATATCTGGCCAGTAATTGAAGCAATTGGGATTCTCCTTACTTCCTAGTGAGTATGCATAATGAAGAATGTCATTTGAAAAAATGAAATTTCTTTTCATATTGAATAAACATCAATAATTGCCCAGATTATTTATTCCTAGGAACTTATTAAGTGAGATAAAATTATAACTCCACAGAAATATTTGTTTAGAAATACTAAAAACAGTTTCACTTATAACAGTTAAAAGTAGAAGACAATTTGGGACCAGCAGTTAGTGTAATGGCTATGTTGCTGGACTCCCACATAGTCGACCACGGTTCGAGTCCCAGACCCCGTGGCTTAAAACTCATGCCGGGGCGTGTGCATGCGTGCCCAAGATCCCAAGAGGGGAATGGAGGAGAAGGGATTGCGGCGTGGCCATTCCCCCGGGGGGTGATTTCTTTCTTTCTATCTCTGTCTTTCTGGCGAGTGCACGTGCCCTATAGCAAAAACCTCTCCAAAAAAAAAGTAGAAGACAATTTAAATGTCCTTTAGATGTCAAAGGAATGAACAACATGTAACTTAGCATATGTAGAAATAGTATTCACCAATATAAAATAATTAAATACATGTTAAATATGCTATGCTAATTAAAATAAAAGATACTAAATCTATGCTGCGTGATTTAATTTTTAAAAGGCCAAAACTAACATACTGAAAGAAAACATTAAAGTATTTATGTGGGGCCACATGCTGGTGACATTTGGTGACAAGGAGGAAAATGAAAGTTTTTTTTTTTTTTTTTGGTAATCAAAATGTTTCTTAACTTGATTATGTGGTAGTTACACAGGTGTATTCATGTATCAAAATTGATCAGTCTGTAGACCTAAAATTAAAATATTTAGTAAGACCTAAAATTAAAATATTTAGTATAAATTATATCTTAAGTTACTTTAAATGCATATTCAATATAAGAGAAGAAATAATTTTATACTGAGGTAAAAAATGGAAAATATTAATAAAGACAGAACAAGAAGAATTAAAAATTAAGAGAAAGGCATAAGAGATATTTGGATCAACATATGAAAAATTTAATATACGTGGTATGGACTGAATTGTGTCCTCTCAAAGTGTGTGTGTTGGAGCAATCACTAATTTCTGAACCACAAAATGTGATTGTATTATAAGACAGGGATTTTAAAGAAGTGATAAAGCTAAAAGTTAAGGTCTTAGTGGGCCCTATTATGATATGACTCCTATCTCTACAAGAAAAGATCCCATAGGACCTTCAGAAAGAGAATCCAGAGATGCCTAAAAACAGAGAAAAGAACAAGGAGGACAGAATAAGAAAGCAATCGTAAACAAGACAAGGAAAGGCTGAGGAAAAACAACCTTTCCAACACCTTGATCTCATATTTTTAGCCTTCAGAATTGTGAGAAAATATATTTCTGCTGTTTAAATCATTGTCTGTGTGTGATATATTGATAGCGTAGTCCTGCAAAACTAATACAAGATGTGATTTTGAAACTGGAAGGAAAAAATAAAATAAGCAATTAGTAACAGAAGTAAAATTAGCAAACATCTATCAAAACTGTTATAAAACAAAAAAAAGAAAACATAAGTTATCAATATCAGAAACAAAATTTAAGTATATTACTACAGACGTTACAAAGATTTGTAACTGCTGTATCTCACTGCCACTACAGTGCCTTTCTGAATTCCACTGCCCTGCATGCCAGGGTCCCAGGGAAGCATCCACTGAAGGTGAACAACTGTGACTCATCCCATAGTGTTCTACTAAGTAGGTCTGGCCTTTGTAATTTTTTTGTGTCCCACTGCTCTTCTGGTGCCTTTTCAAGTTCCATTGGCCTGTGCTGTAGGGTTCCTGGGAGGCAGCTACTAAAGGGGAGTGGTTATGAAGCTCCCTATTGGAGCTTCGTTCAGCAGATTTGGGCCTTTGGATTCTTTTGTATCTCTTAAGCAAATGGTGCTGGGAAAACTGGGTATTCGCTTGCAGAAAAACTAAACTGAATCTCTCTCTCTCACCATTAACAAAAATCAACTCAAAATGGATCAAATATCTAAACATAAGACCTCAAACTATTAAAAAACTAATCATGGAAAACAGGATAAACTCTTGGAGACATTAGAGCAAGCAAAGACTTCTTAAATAAGACCCCCAAAGCACAGGCAATATTCCCAAAAATAGACAAGTGGGATTACATCAGGTTAAAAACCTACACAGCAGAACAAACAATAAACAATAATTAGAATAAAGAGACAGCCTTGTAATAGGGTAGTATATTTGCAAAATCTCCCTCAGATAAGGGACTGATAACCAGAATACATAGAGCGTTCAAGCAGGTTAGCCACAAAAAAGTAATCAAATTAAAAGATGAGCAAATGAGCTGAACAGACAATTCTCTCAGAAAGACTTCTGAACAGCCAAAGAGCATATGGAAAAAATGTTTGACATCCTTTATTATAAGGAAGATGCAAATCAGTGCTACAATGTGATACCAACTAACCCAGGTCAGAATGAGTAATATTAAAAAAAAAAAAAAAAAGAATGTCAAGCTGTGGTGAAAAGGGTGGGAATGTGAATTGGTACAGTCATATGGAGATCAATATGGAGGTTCCTCAAAGACCTACAGATAGAACTACCAAATAATTTAACAATTCTACTCCTGGGTATCTATCCACAGGATAGGAAAACATTCAGGGTGAAAAACACTTGCACATCATGTTTATTGCAGCATTATTAACAGTTGTGAAGAAATCAACCCAGAGACCAGCAGTTAGCTTAATGGCTATGTCGCTGGACTCCCATGTGGTTGACCATGGTTTGCGTCCTGGACCCGGTGGCTTAAAACCCACGCCGGGCACAAGTGCGTGTGTGCCCAAGATCCCGAGAGGAGAATGGAGGAGAAGGGATTGTGGCGTGGCCATCCCCCCGGGGGGGGGATTTCTCGCTTTCTGTCTCTCTCTGTCTTTCTGGTGAGCGTCCATGCCCTATAGCAAAAACCTCTTCAAAAAAGAAAAGAAATCAACCCAGATGTCTATGAACAGATGAATGAATTGAAAAAGTGTGGCACATGTATGCTCTAGAATACTACTAAGCTATAGAAAACAATGAGACCCTGGCATTTGACAGAAAGTGGATGGATATGGAAGATTTAATGCTAACAGAAGGAAGTCAAACTATAAGAGGCATTGTATGCCCCCATTTAATACACACTGAATGTCTGTGCTCTGTGACAGAAACTGAAAGGTTAGAAGACATTAAAATGTTGAGAGCAACTGTGGACACTAGAGACAGTGTGAGAGGAGGCCGGGAAATAGATGGGTCTGGGAGAAAAGGAATCAAGGTGAAAAAAGAAGCAAAACATTTAAGGGACACAATAACAGAAAATCATCTGCTGATGATTATGTGTATGACAATATCTTTGGTCTAATGTGCAGTGTATTCATGCTAGGACAATTCATTTTGTATGCTGTAAAATGTTCAGTGAATGTAAATATGTAGAAAATAAAAGAAATTTAAAAAAACTATTATAGCAATTTTCATAAAATAAATATTTTGTGCATAGTTTCATGAGTACAGCATAATTTTGGCATTGAATGCTAAAAAAGAGGTAATAGAAAAAACACTCAAGAATATAGATATGAATATTCTATGAAAAATATTGTAATTCCAATTCTAATGATAAATAAAAACTATATTACACTAAGATTCATTTTGAATTATTCTAAAAACAGAAGTGTTAAGAAATCAAAAATATAACTTAACATATAGTACAAAGGAGAAAGAAAATGTATAATCCTACTAATAAGTGTACAATATCAGATTTAAATTTCAAAATATACTTTGATAAAAATTTTACAAGCTTTAAAAAAAATTTAAAAAGCCAGTAATGTAAGAAAATTTCCTTAACTTCCCCCCAAAAATAATAAAATATCAGAATTTGCTTCATATTTATTAATAAAATAATAAATAAATAATTAATTAATAAAATAATAAATATCTAAAACCAAAAATAACATAAAATATTCTCTTTTATATTAGCTTGGAGATCCTAGTCTGTGAAAATAATAGAAAAAAAAAACACAGAATATGATTGGAAGGAAAATAAAAAGTTCTAATTTTATGAGGATGAGTACAAACATAGTAAATACAAAAATGCCTACATAATATTAAAAAGACATATTAGGAAGGTTGGTAAATTCAAAAATGAATTTATTTCCATGCTTATATGAAAAAATACTAAAAAACTATTGAAGTTATATCTAAAACATTGTATTCTTCCAAGATCATCAAAAATATTTAGATTGGTGAGAAATTAGGAAAGTTTATAGAAAATACATATTATTAAAAACGCAGCATAGAGTTTAACTTTTCCACCAAAATAAACTTCTACTTTAACTCTATTTTCCACAAACATTTTTAAGTCCCTTTATATTTACACTAAAATTCACAAAATATTTAGAAACTTAAAAAGAATTCGGTAAATGTGGAAGAATACCAATTTTATAAATTAGAAAATTTATTAACGTAATATATTAACTCTCACAATCTTAGAGCTAATGCAATTCTAATTTAGGTCTCAGCAGCTATTTTTTACAAATATTGACTAGTTAATTGACTAGTTAATTTTAAGTGTATAATGAACATGAAAGGCAAAAGTTGGCAAGAGAGTTGAAAAAGAACAACAAAGTTGAAGTTCTTACATTATCAAATATCAAAAGTTACCATAAAAACCCTACACTATAAAAATACCATATTGTAGAACCAGTCTGACTTCACTTACTTCATTCTCACAAAGTCAACTAAGAAAGCATTCTTACGTCAAAATTTCATGTGTCAAATAACAAAGAACTCTACTAATGAGTGCTAAAGTTATAAATGACTTAATAGCTATTGAAAATAAATGGATAAATACAGTGCAATTTATTCACACAAATGAAATTTCTAACAGTAATGCAAAGCAATGAACTACAATTACATAAAATAGTATGAATGACTCTCAAACATGTTATGCAAAAAGAACAGGACAGAAAATACTTGACCACCTTACTTTGTTGCTTGCTACAGTCCACAGTGGTGTTAGAAATTAGGATAGCGATTTTCTTTGGACATATGACAAAGGGGTTAGTGTTAAAAGACAGTGCAGCTCTGGGAACCAGCAGTTAACGTAATGGCTATGTCTCTGGACTCCCACGTAGTCGACCACGGTTCGCGTCCCGGACCCGGTGGCTTAGAACTCATGCCGGGCGCATGTGCGTGCGTGCTCAAGATCCTGAGAGGAGAATGGAGGAGAAGGGATTTGCGGGGTGACCATCCCCCCTGAGGGGTGATTTCTCACTTTCTATCACTATGTCTCTCTGTCTGTCTGGCGAGCACATGCGCCCTATAGTGAAAACCTCTCGAAAAAGAAAAAAAAAAGAAAAAAAAAAAAAAAGACAGTGCAGCTCTCATTCTTGTTCTTAATGTCCATAGTGACTACATAGCCATGTTCTCCCTCTTTGAAAATTCATTAATTTGCTTATCTTCACAATGCACAGGTTCTTGTGCATAAAGAAAAGTAAAGAAGAACATGTTTGGAAATGAATATAGTCACACACTTGCTGCATAATGTTAATGGAAATTTATACTTAGGAGTAAATCCCAAAACACTTGCTTCTCAGATACCTAGACCTTCAGTTTAAATGAGATATCACCCTATGATTGATTCATTTTTTTGCATACAATGAATTATTTTAGGGTTCTTCTGCAGTGATATTGTTAGCTAATATTTACCATAGGTATTCAATTTAGGTGAATGATTCTATCATTTCACAATCTAATAAATAAAACAATTCAATAATTAATAATGAAATAGCTTCTAAATAGAAATGGGGCAAATAAAGTGAAAGAATAGATTCCAAAGAGTTAAAATATTTATTTCTATAGGCCTTGCCATAAAAAAAGTTTATGTCCAATATCACAAGTATTTACATAATTTTATTACATATAATAAATATATGCCATAATCTACATTAATAATCCACAAGATCTATGTAAATCAAGATTTGGTAAGCTTCTACATAATGCCATTATTGAAGGATTTTAATTGCTTGGGTTTGCAGAAGGTGGAGAGGTTATATATAATTTTTTCTAAAAGCACAGATATGTATGAGGACTCTCAAAAACCTCTGTCAACTCTGTGAATCTGTAATGTGATGCTTTATTTTGGAAAATCCTGGTGACAAATTATTCCCAACAAACCACTATGCATATATACAAGTGTTGACTGTTAAGTAGCAAAACTGATTATATTTGTCACTTACATATTCTTTCCAATGTCATTTCTTATTTCATTAAAACGTATATTCTAGCATTCTAACTATGTAACTACATATCCACAGGTGAGTCAACAAAGAATTAATTTTTTTTTTTTTTTGGAGAAGTTTTCACTGTAGGGCACGTGCGCTCGCCAGAAAGACAGAGAGAGACATAGAGACAGAAAGCGAGAAATCACCCCCAAGGGTGGATGGTCACGCCACAATCCTTTCTCCTCCATTCTCCTCCTGAGATCTTGGGCACGCATGAACACAAGCCCAGCGTGAGTTTTAAGCCACCGGGTCCAGGACGCGAACCGCGGTCGACTACATGGGAGTCCAGTGACATAGCCATTACGCTAACTGCTGGTTCCCAATTTTATTTTTTATTTATTTATTTTTAAGAGAGATTTTTTGCTATAGAGAGAATGTGCTCACCAGAGAGACAAAGAGAGATAAAGAGAA
>NW_006159428.1:2583215-2594191 GCF_000334495.1 Tupaia belangeri chinensis
CTCTTTCCTCCCCCAGGGGATGGCCACATCAAAATCCCTTCTCCTCCATTATCCTCTCAGGATCTTGGGCATGCCTGCACACGCTCTAAGCATGAGTATAAAGCCGCCAGGTCCAGGACTCGAACTGCAGTTGACTACATAGGAGTCCAGCGATGTAACCATTACATCATCTGCTGGTCTCAATTAATTTTATTTTTAAAATATCAGATATTTTCCTGTGAGATTCTCCCCCCCACCACCTCTCTCATACAATTTCTAGTATCTAAACTTATCCTTCCTACTAGTATATCTTTAGATTTTTTTTTTTATTTCTGCCATACAATGCCAACACTCGGTATATGTTGAACAAGAATATATAGGGTTGTCTTCATAGTCTGACTTACTTCACGTAGCATTAAATTTTCTCTATTCATTCATTTTAATTCAGGGGAAAACTTTATCAGATATAAGACTAAAAAGTTTTTTGTTGAAAATATTTATGTTAATATTCTTAATTTGATTGCTCTGCACTGTATGCATAGCTTGAAAAACATACTGTGTGCTGTAGAGATATTCAGAATTAAATGGAAATGGCAAATCATAAAACAGAAAATCAAAGAAATTATGAAAAGAAAAGTAAATCAGATATTTAACTGTCAAAGGTACATATGCATGTAATTATCTACATTAGTGTGTGTGTGTGTGTGTGTGTGTGTAGTTAATCTAGCAGCCATGATCTAGAGAGAGGGAACATGATTCTAGTAATTCCTTTTGATTTTTAGGAGGAATATCTAGTCTGAAATACTCTTTTCCAGTAACCAAATGGATAAATAAACATAAGGACAGAAAATAATTTAAAATAGTTATTTGCTTGTTTCTTGTTATGTAGTGAACTATTCCCATGAGCATGACCTAAAACAGCATTTTGTTTATTTGCTCATGATTATACACATTGTCAGGCTTCCGTGGAGCTACCACATCTCTGCTTCACTTTGTAGTAACAGTAATCCTTGCATGGAGCTGGAGAATCCACTTCCAAAGTGTGTTCACTCATACGGTTGACAAGTTGATTCTAGGTTGATGGTTAGGACCTCATGGGAGGATTGTTCTGAGCTTCAGTTCCTTCTCAAGAGGCCTATCATTGTGTTAAATTAAGCTTCTCAAAGAATGGTGTTCTGTGGATTATTAAATTTATTGCATATTGGTTGGTTTCCCCTAGCAAGCAAAAGTGGAAGCTACTAGACAATCTTTGTTAAGACATAATTTAGAAATGGGGCTACTTGTGCTACTTGCTATTGGTTAAACGAGAAACACAGTCAAAGAAATGACTGCTTGTCTATTTTATTTATTTCTAAGTTTCGAATAGGGCAAGTGAACTCTCCAAAGAAAAGCAGAGAGGGACAGTGAGAAATCACTCCACAGGGAGGATGACCGCACTGCAATCCCTTCATCCCAATCTCCACGGAATTTTGGGTACATGCACACGCAAGCCTGGCATAAATTTCAAGGTGCTGGGTCTGAGATCAAACCACATCAGCTATGTAAGAGCTAATGCCTTACTCTGTGCTACCTGTGGGTCCCAAGTTTTTCTATTTTATTTTATCATTTCTTTTCTTTTTCTTTGTTCTTTTCTTTCTTTCTTTTTTTTTTTTCTTTTCTTTTGGAGAGGTTTTTGCTCTAAGGAGCATGCGCTCGCCAGAAAGACTGAGAGACAGACAGCGAGAAATCACTCCCCAGGAGGGATGGCCATGCCTCAATCCCTTCTCCTCCACTCTCCTCTCATAATCTTCAGCATGCACGCACACGCACCCTGCATGTTTTAAGCCATCAGGTCCGGGACTCAAACGACAGTCGACTACATGGGAGACCAGAGACATAGCCATTACACCAATTGCCGGTCCCTACAATTTCTTATTTGCATTTAATAGTTATACATCTTTGTGAGGTATAATATGGATTTTCAAAGCAGGCATACAGTGTGCAAATAATTTACACCTTGTAACATGTTTCCTTAAGGTCCATCAAAGTAAGGGTTACTACAGGCCGAGCTACAACCTGTAATGATTCATGTTTCACTCACCATCTTTCCAGTATTTCCCAAGTAACTTCCTGTTATGGCATCAAGTCCAGTCTGAAGCCTGTGACATCATCCACATCAGGTCCAGGTGCACAAATGAAACTCCCTGAGCACAGATTCTCTTGACCAAAAGACCAATGAAATTATGAGACAAGTAATAGGTCTTCAAGAAACTCATAATGCAGTGTTGAGCCAGTGACGGGAACAATAAAAAACATGTCTTTCTATTCAAAATGGTGGATAATAGGAAGCATATAGCGACTTGTCCATAAGGATTCTAAAAATTAGTCACCAGGATTTTGATTAAGGCCTAGTTCTATGCCAGGAGATTGTTCTTCAAGATGCCCATCTTGAATTCTTTTTTTTTTTTTTTTTGAGAGGTTTTTGCCACAGGCCATCTTTGAATTCTGAGTGACTACATTTTCTGAAATAAATTGCCAATATTTGCAGGTGAATGACTGTCTTTTCATTTTCCTTTTCTATATATTTTTTTTTTTGCTATAGGGCATATGCACTTGCTGGAGAGGCAAAAAGAGAGAAACAGAGAAGGAAAGTGAGAAAGCATCTCTCATGGGGGAAGGGGACACCACAATCCCTTCTCCTCCATTATTCTCAGGATTTTGGGCACACCTGCACATGTACTCAACATGTTTTTAAAACCACCAGCTAAATCCAGGACTTGAACCTCACAGTCAGCCTTATGAGATCCAACAATCCTAACCAGCACGCAACCAGCTGGCCTATGAGTGGGTTTCTTAACATAATTTTTATACGAAAGAATACTAGAAAAATCTAGGTGACAGTGGGAGGAAGTGGGAATAAATATGCTTATTAAACACATCAATTTTAAGTAAAGAATTGAATTTTCAGTCCAAATATTATAGCAAAGAAAATAAACAACACAACAAAAAATCTTAATGAGATAGAATACTAAAAAGCTATGGAGAAAAATTAAAGTTAGCAAAAATGGGGGTCAGCAGGTGCCATAGTGGTTAAGACATTGAACTCCCACATGGTTGATTGAGGTTAAAGTCCCAGACCTGGTGTCTTGTTTCCTCACTTCCCCTCTATCCCTCTTTCTCTCTGTTTCCCTCTCTGGTGAGTGCACATGTCCTATAGCAATTTAAAAATAATACTACTAATAAAATTATATGAATAATTATTTTACAAAATTAGCAAAATAAGCTAATTTTAGTCAAATTATAAATTTCAACTAATATTATAAACAGAGATGCTTATTACTTTATTCCATCAAGTACTGAAAAGGTTTCAATGATTTATTAGAATGAAGAAGAAATTAATTAAGATACAGTCTAACCAAAGACAAAGTAGATTTCCTTACTTATAAGTGTCATGAGAATATTTTTCTCAAGGGTGATACAAAAAGTGTGACATCTTCTCTAGCTACTAGAAGAATTTGCAGAAGTGTTAAGATGCTTGCTTTTGAGTGTTTCCAAAATACCATCAAAATGAAAATCTGCCCATATAAATCTGATTTTTAAAAATGCTCAATAGGCTTTGAAAATAATATAGTTTTAAAAGAGGAATGTGCTCACAAGAATATTCTGAATACTGATATTTACACTTCCCAGTTACATATGGACCTCCCAAGAATCACTTTTGTACATTCAAAAGAAAGACTATCTCTTGGGTTATTTTTACAAGCCATATTATCGTAAGATAAACAGGTAATCAGAATTCACCATTTCTTAATAGACTGCATTAAGTCAGTACAATGCATTTCAACAGTTTTAGTTTATATTTTCTACTAATGATAAATACTTTTTCAAATAGGACATTTTAATTAAACTCAATAATAACCTGATCCTTAAATAAATTATACCTGCTTTGAATATAATTAAATTCTGCACTTTGTATCATAAAATTATTTTCATTTTTCACTTTATAAAATAGCTTTCCCTAAGACCAGTGACTATGGCCAATTTACAAAAACTAAAGGAAATTATTGAAGGGTCTCTATATTATTACAAAACAACTCTACCTAACCTAGTTGAATTCAGAAATATCTCCACTGCCATTTCCATTTTGAAGGCATATTCCCATAGTCTAGTTAAAAAAAAATTCTTAGGTTATACACTGTTATTTAAGATAAATATGCAATCCAAAACAATTATTGTTTTTCTTTTTTTTCCCTATAGTCAGTATGTACACATGCTCATAAATACTTCTTTTTAAAAATTTTATTAATTATTTTTATTAGTAGTATTTTTAACTTGCTATAGGGCACACATGTCCATCAGAGAGAAACAGAGACAAAGAGGGAGGAAGAGGGAGGAAGAGAAAGAAAGCAAGTCGTCAGTGGTGGGCCATGAGGAGTCCAGCACCTCAACCACCATGCCACCTACTGGCTCCAACACAAACACCTCTTAGCTGCTCCCGTACTAATATTTCAGCTGTTCAGGTTTAATATGAAGATGTTTGATCAGGAATTAATCTCCTGATGCTTGTTGGGATCAATTTCTTTTAAACTAAGGTCCTTTCATCAAGTCAAAACCTAAGTGAGGGGTTTATCTTAGCTTGACTGTGATTATCACTTCACAGTATATACATATATTGAAACATCACATTGTGTTGTGGCTGGCAGGTGGTGAGGTGGTTGAGGCGCTAGACTCCCATGTGGCTAAGCTGCAGTTCGAGTACCGGACCTGGAGGCTTGCTTTCTCACTTTCTCTCTCAAGTGAGCACATGTGTCTTAGAGCAAAATAAATAATAATAACATCAAATAAATTATTTAAATAGTCACATTATACATACAATTTTTATTTGTCTATCTTATCTCAATAAAACTGGGGGAAAGGGGTGTTGAGTTTCTTATAAGGGCTACAGAAAAGTCTGTCCCTCGAAGTTTACAAACTCTGGAAACAATGATATAAGATTTATTTAGGGACCAGCACTTAGCGTAATAGCTATGTCACTGGACTCCCACATAGTCAACCACGGTTCAAGTCCCGGACCTGGTGGCTTGAAACTCACGCTGGGTGCGTGTGCGTGCGTGCCCAGGATCCCCAGAGGAGAATGGAGGAGAGGGGATTGTGGTGTGGCCATCCCCCCAGGAGGGTGATTACTTGCTTTCTGTCTCTATGTTTCTCTCTGTCTGTCTGGTGAGTGCATGCACCCTATAGCAAAAACCTCTTAAAAAAAAAAGATTTTTTTATATTAGAGCTGAACTAAGAAATAAATATAAGGTGGGCTAGAGCAAAAAGGGCAAAGTGACAGAATTTAAAACTTTTAACATTTGATATGAATTCATTCATACATTGGAATAAAAATAAAGTTATTGAGAAATTAAAGTTGTTTGGTCAGAGAAGTAAGCATTAAAATGCAGAGGCAGAAGGCAAACATTAGCATGTGCTTGCAGCATTGAGCAGGGGACAACTGGCAGGGAGAGACCCTGACTGGGCCCGCTTGGTTGTCGTCACCTGGTGTCACACCACACTAAGGTGGTCACACTGAATCTTTTTGCCTTCATTGCTCGCCATGTGTTTCAGTTGCAAGTAAAAGAAATTTTCCCCTCTGTTGTTTTTAATAGGGAAAAGAGAGAGAGAAAAACCAACGTCTCAGATAACAGAAAAGTTCAATCACAGGTTTCAAGCAGAGTTGGACCCAGCTGGTGATTCTCTCATTGGCTCCATTCAGAAAGTCTCTTCCTATGTGAGTAGTAAGAACACTAACCTTTTGGGCCAGCAGGTGGCATAACGGTTAAGACACTGGATTCCCACATGGCCAACCACAGTTCCAGTCCTGGAACTAGAGTCTTGAAATTCACGCCAGGCATGTTTGCATGTGTGCCCAAAAGCTAAAGAAGAGAATGGAGGAGAAGGGATTGTGGCATGGCCATCCCCTCCTGTGCAGTAATTTCTTACTTTCTCTCCCTCTGTTTCTCCAGTGAGTTTATATAACCTAGAGCAAAACTATCTCAAAATAAGTAAGTAAAATAATAAATAAACACTAACTTTTATTCTGCCATGTAAACAGTGAATAGAATGATGAAGGTCATCTCAGTCTCCCACATTTTCATTGGAAATCCCAGGACTTCCTCTCATTTGCCTACCTCGGTTCTCACGGCCATCCTTGAACCTATAGTAAGGGCTAGAAATAGGTGAGGGACAAGCAGAATACACAACAATACAACATGACCTTCATGAGATCAGCCACCTGTCTGCTTTACTACATAATCGTATCCCAGCATCTTAAAATGTTGCTCATCACATTTTAAGAACTCCTTGCATATTTCTATAAATGATGAAATATTTGAACCATTGCAGTTGAAGCCTAGACCTCACTCTTACATCTGTAGAATGGGTCTTTCTTGTAATAATTGAGTTAGAAAGAGCTGAGTATCTTCAACAACTCAAAGCATTATGAAAAAAAGCAAAAAATGTACAGGCATTACAGAAATAAAATAAGTATCTATTAAGCCAAGGTAATTCCATAGAGATCATTGAACGCAGGGATGGTGGTTTGAACATTCAACAGAAAAGAGAACACACCTATTGTTTATATTTAAAATTGTCTTTTGCTAAAATTTAAAATTGGCATTTCATTTTTCCTCTCTATATTACATTTTTTTGAGACTGATTTATTATGAATGGGTCTCTAATAACTTGTGCAACTGTGCATGTATTAACGAGCAATTGTCTGTAACATGTATCGTCTCAGCGCTGACACGCTGACACTGGACTGCAGTGAACATACAAGAACAATAACGAGGCAAGGAGTGAGGTTACAGAGCATTCTCAGAGGAAATGGGCTTGCTCCAGAAGAGGAAGTTGGCCAACATGTTAGGGCCAGTGGAGGTGACATAACAGATTTCCAGCAGAGAGAAATTTCCCACGAGGATGAACATGGGTGTGTGCAGGTGTAAGTCCCAGCACACAGGCCAGGCAGTGGCTGTGTTCCCCATCAGGGTTAGAGAGGATAGGCCACTGAGAAGAGCCCCACGTAGGGGCGCTGCTTTCTTGGCCTGAAGGGAAAGCCTGAGAGGATGAAGTGGCTGACGGGGTTGGTGTTTTCTTCTTTGGGCATATTCATTAGTCTGGAAGACATGGAGATGACACTGGTTATTTTAGTTCAATGAAGAATTATGTTTTCCTGGAAACACTATGTATTTTTTTCCTTGTTTTGATGAAATAGAACACACTTTGTTTAAAGCCAGAAAAAAAGTGTTTTATAATTCAACGTAAATATGGAACTAGGAGATAGTTAAAAGATTCCTTTTTTTCTTATTCTCAAGAGAACCTCAGATAAGTATATGTTTTATCTCTGTTTAGTGTTTCCTTTAGAAAACATAGATGATGTTGCCTTAATCTGTGAAAGACACTAGAGTTAGTTTCCTTATAACCCTTCAGACACATTTTAAAACAATTTGCTGGAGGGCAGATACAAATGCATGGAAGAAAGAGAAAGAGAAAGAAAGAAAAAGAAAGAAAGAAAGAAAGAAAAAGAAAGAAAGAGAGAGAAATAAAAAGGGAGAGAAAAGGTGACAAAGAAGCACCCTCCATGGAGGTGGACTCTGCTATCACTTCTCCATGTCTCCCTCCTTTCAAGATTTCAGGCACACACGCATATGCACCCACTGTATTCTTCAAGCCACCCACCTGAAACGTGAACTGTGCAATTTCCCATGTGGGAATTCAGCCACCTTAACTTCCATGCCATGAGCTGGCCCCGTACGCACTTTTAAAAATCATAAGCTATGAAGAATTAACAAAAAATTATTCAATGTTTATAGGGGAAAAACCAGAAACCTAATAAAAATGGTAGCAGACTTTCACGCATGGTAAATAGTTAAGAACTATGTAAATATTATAATAAGTATGTCACTTTTCCTGAAGTTTAGTCATACAAGTGGGCATTGGAGGGAATAGCAGATGGCATAATGGTTACATTGCTGGACTTCCACATGGTCTACCACGGTTTGAATCCCAGACCTGGCAGCTTAAAACTCACGCTGGGTGCATATGTATGCATCCCCAAAATCCTGAGAGGAGAATGGGGAAGGGATCGCAGCGTGTACATCCCTCCTGAGTGGGGATATTTCACTTTCTCTCTATGTCTGTCTCTCTGCCAAGTGCAACTATCAAATACAACTGTCCTTGTATTTAGACTGTTCAGATCATATCATTGTAATTTCTCCCCTGAAAAATAAATCTGATGGGGCTAGTTCATGGTGTGGTAGTTAAGAGAGCTGGATCCCACGTGACCATGTGCCCTTGGGATATATAATGTATAATACATACATGATAATAACAGACTAAAACTTATACACATATGTAAGATAATATGTGTGTATATGTGTATGTGTGTGTGTGTGTGTGTGTGTATAAAATAACAGGTTAATTTTTAGAACACCTTGCCTAGAATCTGTCCACTCATTCCTTACTCATTCCTTACGTAGATCAGAAGTAAAGTTACAAAAATTTTCTTGTTAATCTGCTTTAATGTGTTTGCCCCCAAATAGCTTCCCTTAGTCACTGTCCCAAGCTTCTTATTCTCAGAATGAATGACTTGTGGTATTTGAAACTTAAGGCATAAATCAAAATGGCAGATGACAACTCTTCCCTGTCTAATAGGTGGAGATGGCACAAAGAGGTGTGGCATTATCTGTTGAAGATGTTGTGTAGTTTTATCAACAGTACTAGGGAGAAATGTTCACCTGTTGAAATATCCATTTTGTAAGACAAATAATAATGTGATTGAATGTATGGAAGAAAATGAAATCAAAGTAAATAACTAATTTTAAAAAATGCAGGTCTGAACCATTGACTGTGTGCACTTTATAATTGTCCACTGCTTTTTAAAAGGAAAAGAGCGGACCAGCAGTTAGCGTAATGGCTATGTTGTTGGACTCCCATGTAGTCGACCGCAGTTCGAGTCCCGGACCCAGTGGCTTAAACTCACGCCGGGCGCGTGTGTGTGCGTGCCCAAGATCCCGAGAGGAGAATGGAGGAGAAGGGATTGCGGCGTGGCCATCCCCCCTGGGGGGTGATTTCCTGCTTTCTATCTCTCTGTCGCTCTCTCTGTCTGTCTGGCGAGCGCACGCGCCCTATAGCAAAAACCTCTCCAAAAAAAAAAAAAAGGAAAAGAGTAAACCAATTATTTTTACCAATTCATTTTAGCATTGTTTAACTTGTTGACCAAAATAGAGGTTTTATGGAGCTCAGCTCCTCCTATTCACAGTCATCTGTTCTGGCCAGAACTTGAAAGTAGGTTATAAATATAAGCTGTCAGCACCCGTCATTGCCCTAACAACTGACAGCAGGGAACGCTGAAGCCTTTCATGAAAGCTGCTTTGAATGTTCAATTTGTCCTAAATCCTGGTTGAAAACACTCAAACTATAAAACATCATCAATACTTTTTCAAAATAATTTCATTGTTTCTGGATCACTAGCAAACATAGTAAGGCTCTGGGTTTTTTGTTTTTGTTTTTGTTTGTTTTTGTTTTTGTGTTTTTCCTTTCAACATAATTATCTTGCTTAAGAGCTTAACATTTGGTACTTGTTTATTACAAAGTTATCAGTTTAGTCCTCCAGAAAAAGAAAATTTAAGCTATATCAAATCTAGTATATCCTTCTTGTATGTGTTAGTAAGAGTTTCAAATACATAAAACCATTGGATATTAAGAAAGATGGCACGAGCTCGCCTGCCCTGTAGCCAGGTTAAGGGAGCCTGATCGCTCAGGGCTGATTATGGTTTGAACCTTGGTCCAGCAGCTTGAAAAACACTCTGGGCATATACGTTGGTTCATTCACGCACCGAGATTCTGACAGGATGGAGAAACATAAGAGGAGCATTGTAGCATGACCATGCCCACTGGGGGGAGGGGTGCTTTCTCCCCATCTTTCTCTGAGTTTCTGTCTCTGCATCTCTCTCTCATGAGTGCGTGGTCCACTGGCATTTAAAAAAATGAAATAAAAATAAAGACAGTGTGAGCCCTTCATAATATGACAATTTAGTAATGGGAAGATATATAGTGTCTATGACACGTGTGGGCTGTGAGGGCATGGATACCTGCTCTACTAGCTGGATCCTGACTCCAACAGCTAAGAAGATCTGGGCACTCAACAATGTATTCAATGTTCAAACATGGCTTCTTCTTATAACTACCATAGATAGCTTCAAAAAAACATTTATTTTATTTTCACATACTTTTGAGTAAATGCATGAACAAAGGCATCCTCTTGGTATACATTTTCATTTTCCGTTAGAATGAAACACAGTGATAAAAAAGAATATGCAAAAATTCTTATATTTACTTATTTAAAATCATGTGTTGATCTCATATTTTATAAAACTGATATTTTTCTTAAGTCACAAAAACTTTGGATTGAAAACAATTCATTGTTTCCATTTAGGGTGTGTTTTTAAAAAAATATTCAATAGCGGATATAGAGACACACCTTGCCTACCAGAAAGAAGATGGAAGTATTTCAACCATCCATATTTGATCGGTGAGGCCCTACATTTTTTAAAATTAAGTAATAGATACATGTCATAGCAGCAACAGTAGCTGACAATATTTTCCTCTTTTATAAGAGATTAGTATAAACTTTTAATCTTTTTGAATTCAAAATAACTTCAAGTTTATAGCATAGGAGAAATTTATATTTTGTAGAGAAAATGTTAAAAATTAAATTTAAAAAAGAAAATAAAAACCTAAAAGAACCTAGAATCCTTGGGAACCAGCAGTTAGCGTAATGGCTATGTTGCTGGACTCCCACGTAGTTGACAGCAGTTCGCATCCCGGACCAGGTGGCTTAAAACTCATGCTGGGCGCATATGCGTGCGTGCCCACGATCCTGAGAAGAGAATGGAGGAGAAGGGATTGCAGTGTGACCATCGTGCGTGCCCAAGATCCCGAGAGGAGAATGGAGGAGAAGGGATTGCAGTGTGACCATC
>NW_006159428.1:2594237-2618344 GCF_000334495.1 Tupaia belangeri chinensis
GCCATCCGCCCTATAGCGAAAATCTCCCCAAAAAAAAAAAAAAAAAAGAAGAAAAAAAGAACCTAGAATCCAACACCTATTGATATCCACAATAATGTATTTCCCTGAGACTTATTCTTTATGTATATCTGTATCTATATAATTTTTTAAAATAAAAATCTATTCAAAACAGATGGCATTTTATTATCTGCTTTTCTCAATAATATATCAAGAAAAATTTCTAACATCAGCTGGGAGTTATAAAACTTTTCATCTGACTCACTCTTTTGTTTGTGACTCATTGTCTCTCCTCCATGTGTCCGGATTTCTTAGGTTAGACTCTTTCCAAACTTGGTCTGGGTTTTCTGATGTTCCATGTGCTTTCTAAAATGTCATTAACTCTCCTAGCATAGGTTACTCTTCTTAGTCTAACCATACCTAAATTCGTATATCAAGGATAGAATTTTATTAATCTCTCTTTCTCTTTCTCTTTCTCTCTCTCTTTCTCTCTCTGTGTGTGTATGTGTATCTATCATTTTGAGGTTTTTATGGGTATTTAGAGAGGTTTTTTTTTTTCCTGCTATAGGGCGCGTGTGCTCGCCAGACAGACAGAGAGCGACATAGAGACAGAAAGAGAGAAATCACTCCCCAGGGGGGGTGGTCATGCTGCAATCCCTTCTCCTCCATTCTCCTCTCGGGATCTTGGGCATGCACGCACATGTGCCCAGTGTGAGTTTTAAGCCACCGGGTCTGGGACACGAACCTCAGTCGACTACGTGGGAGTCCAGCGACATAGCCATTATGCTAACTGTTGGTTCCCTTTATGGGTATTTTAGATTTACCCATCCACAACTGACCTGAAAGATTTCCCTTTCAATTTCTGCACCTCTCCTATTCAGTAAACCAGCACCCTGAGCATAATGGAAGTCATCACTGATACTACTTCTTCTTATGCCATAAAATTTAACCTGTTATTATATAATATCATACTACATTCTTAATATCCTCAATCTTTGCAATGACTTCTGCCAATCTATTTTGAGCCACCATGCTTTCCAGTGTGAGACAGCCTTCTAACTTGTTTCTTTTCCTTTTATTCCAGTTCAATTTATTTTCCATTAAAGAGCCAAAGTTATCAACTTTAAAATAAATTGGCCATTTTATCTCACTATGCTCCAACTGCCTTTCAGGTGTCTTAATATATTTTATTCTTTGTTAGGTTTGCACATGCTGACTACTATCAGGACTGTTCTTTCTTTGAACTTTGTCAGGATTACTTCAATTATTTAAACATCAATGTACATATTATTTTCTCAGAAAAGCCTTCTTGAAGTCCATATATTTTTTTTCATTGAAATCTTTTCTTGCTTAGTGTTTATCACATCAAATATAAGTGAACAACAATGGGTTCTCTTTTGTTCCTTTCTACACGGCCCCTTGTACATAGTACTTGGAATAGCAAGTATTTATTTAGTTAATAAAATGAAGTCACTATGTACAGAGGAATTAGAAAGGGACACTCAGAATGATTTCTCAGTGGTAGTCATTTACGATGGTTGTAAGATGGTTACTGTCTCGGAACGGCATCTGCCCCAAATCCACGTTAGAGCCCCAGCCCCCCATGTGAATATTTTAAGAGGTGCTGAAGGCTAAGTGAAGTCATAAAGGTGGAACGAAATGTCATCTAACACAATTAGTGTCCTCATTAGTCGAGACGATGAGCTCCAGCCTCTGTCCGCGCGCACATGGAGCACACAATAGAGGGCCATTTTCTTCCATCAGGGAGAGGCTCTCATCAGAACCTGACTATGCTGCCATTCTCATTTTGCAGTGTTTGAGACTCAGAACCATTAGAAAATCTTTTTCTGTGGTTTAGGCCACACAGTCTGCAGTGTTCTGTCATGACAGTCGAAACTGAGATTTTGGTACTGAGAAGTGGCATGCCCTGGTACCAAATATCTAAACATTTGGAAACAGCTTTGGAACAGGATAGTGGGTAGACCTAGAATAGTTTTAAAGTACATACTGGAAATACAGGTGCTAAGGGAGATTCTTAAGATGGCTCAGAAGAAAATGAAAAGTACATATTGGGAACTAGAGGAAATATGATCTTTGATATAAAATGACAAAGTACTTGACAGAGTTGTGGTCTAGTAATTTGTGGAAAGTAGAATTCTTTGTTTTTGGAGAAAGAGATTTTTTTGCTAGAGGGCATGTGCACTTATCAGAGAGACAGAAAGCAAGAAATCACTCCCCTGGGGGAATAGCCACACCACCATCCCTCCTCCGCCATTCTCCTCTCAGAATCTTGGGCATACACTCAAACACACCTGTTGTTAATTTTAAGCCACTGGGTCTGAGACTTGAACCACAGTTGACTATGGGACTCCAGCGATGTAATCATCTGTGGGTCCCACAAAGTAGTTCTTTTAAGCAATGAAATCATGTAGCCACCTTAACAAAGTTCTAATTGTTAAGAGATAAGCTTGATTCCTCCTGACTGCTACCAGTAATACACAAAAGGGAAAGATATGAATTGAAGGAAGAATTGTTAAAGTCTGGATGTAAACTTTGAAAATTTGGACATTTTTAGCCTATGTATATTGCAAAATATGAGAAAACGTTTTTTTCTGAAGAGAGAACACCAAGGGTGTGGTTAAATAACCAAAAATTGGTCGTGGTATAACACCAGGACTTAGCCTCTCAGCAGAAGCCAAGAATAGACATGGTATAATATTAGAAAAGATACATCCAATTGAATCTAAAGAGGATAAGAAAAGTGGGGCAGAATAAAGGAATGCTGTCAGGCCTTTTGGATTCTACCACATTAAATTATAGTGTTATTTGGCTTGAAATATCCTTTTTTTTTTTAAGGAAAATAAAAAAAGAGCAGTAACTCTGAGGGTACATCAGAGATATCAGGGCTGCCACTTCCACTACAGTCCTGAGAGCAAGGGTTTCCTCCTCCATTTCAAATGACGAGGATGCTATAGTGTTTCTGAGGGCTGGGAGGAGCACATTGGGTGTTTCAGTGATGAGACTACCCTTTCAGAGAGCTCTAGGCGCAAGGTTGTCCTGTAGAGCTGTGTAGTGACTCTGTCTCCCAGGGGGCCTGGAAGGCAGAGTAGTAAAATAAAGGAATATTAGAGTACTTAGAGCTTGTTGGAATTTGCCTGTCTAGCCCTTTGAAACCTTTCTACATTTCTTTTTTTTTTTTTCCTATTTCTCACTTTGAGAATGGAAACTCTATGTCTGTTTCACCATTGCACTTTGAAAGCACATTGCTAGAGAAGAATTTTTTCTTAGGATGAATCAAACCTTGAGTCTTACTGATTTAGATCATGTTTAGATGTGACTTTGAACTTTAGAGTTGATGCTGGAATGAGTTAAAACTTTTGAATCTTCAGGGAATGAATGTATTTTGCTTGTGATAGCATGTAAATTTGGGGGTTAAAGACAGAATCCTACAAACTAAATTGTGTCTATCAAAATTGTTAGGTTGAAGCCGTAATCCTCTATTTGACTGTATTGGATATAAAACATTTAAGGAGGTGAGGTCATAAGGGTGAACTCCTGATCTGAGACAATCGGTGTCCTTCTGAGAAGAGACACCGGGTATCTTGCCCTACCTCTCTGCAGGCACACACATCGAGAACAGATCACATGAGCATATGACAAGAAGGTAGCCAACTGCAAGCCAGGAGAGGCCCTTTCACCAAAACTCAACCATGTTGGTGCTCTGATCTGAAACTCCTAGTCTCTGGAACTATAAGAAAATAAATGTCTATACTTTAATCCACAGTCTACAGTAATTTTTGTTATAGTCGGGCAAGCTAACTAACACATTACTCTAAGTCCATGAAAATAATTTAGACTCTAGAAGATACGATTTTAAAGATCATATCGGTAGGGCAATAATTGTAAAAGATTTTTCTTTGGAAAGTAGGTTAAGGCTCCTCACCCATCAAATGATTTATAGGATGATTATAAAGAAAAACATAACACAAAATTCACAAGGTGCTACTATAATGAATATAAAAGAGCATAAAGCTTAATGTGTTACATTTGGAAGACAGAATTAGGTAAAGTCATTAATTTAATGAGAGATGTTAATTCATAACTGCCTAGTTCCTTTTTTCTAAGATTAAAGTGAAATTATTATGTATGTTTCCTCATTTTAGATAAATGATAATGTTGAACCTTAAAATTTAGATTTGTCAGATATCTGGTATGACTATTTTTAAAAAGAATGGGCAAAAGAAATGTCATATGTGATATGTTGTAGTTTCAAGTTTCAAGTAAGATAACCAAAATATAGATGATATTCTAGATGGGATTTTAGTTGTGAATAATTTTGCAAATCAAAGATGGAACAACATGATAATAAATTCACACAGTTCTGATAAATGTTTTCACTCCATGTTATACCTCACTTTCTTAAACATACAGATAATGAAAAAATTATAGGTAATTTTATGCATTAAAATGTGAGAACACAGTACAATAAAATATTTTTCATTTTTTGTTTCTTTGGGCATACTTATAATAAAAGTCTAATAAGATTGGAATATGTTCAGTTGTATGTGGAAGTAGTTTATTGTAATAGTATGTTTACCTTTAAGCACAATAAAGTATTTTGTTTTTGAACAAGTAATTTATTAAAGCAATATTTCTAGATGTTGTTTAACCCATTAATACCTAGGAAAATGTTTAGAGGGCTATACCCAGTGGTGAGGTCATATTTGTTCTGGGTTACCTGCCCTTTATTAACTGTTGGCTAAATTGAAAAATTAACTGACCCACAAAAGAATTGCTCCTTTTATTTTTCTCCCCAGAGTGTTACAGAGTCACTGTCTTGCCCTATTAACATATTTTCACTAATCTATTGTTTTAGCCAATCACAGAAAACAATCCCGCAATTTAAGGAGAGAACATTCTAGCTTAAAAGAAAATAATTTACAAAAATGAAAGGCTTTTCAGAGAAAACTTTGTTTAATGCTCTTTTACTGTGCTTAATACTGTTACGGCCAGCCATCTGCTGCTAGGTAACCATCTCACTGCGGTTTCACCTGCTTTTCCTATTCCCCATTTGACTATAAAATTCAGATATAACAAAGATCCGATAATCACAGAATGAACCTTAACAGATCTTGCATTCCTCTTTAATACAAGAGAGGAAATATTGTTGTTTTTATTAAGTGCATGATACTAGAAGCAATTTTCACAACTTAAATTGTTCCCAACTGCAGTGCCTCACCGACCAAATAATTCATGCTATCAACTACATAAACAGCATCTAAATCACTCCCTCCACCTACCTTTCTCACCCCTTAAACTGTTTGTTTTTCTCCAGTTCATATAGATTATATAGACAGAAATAAAGATTACAACTAAAAATAGATATAAAGATAGACATCTTTATGCATTCAACAATACTCCGATTTCTCTCCCCTCCTATCATTTGCCTCCCTTACACTTCTCAACTAACATGGTTTTTATTATTACTTTCATATTTCCTCCATTTGTCATTTGTCTAGACTTCCTGTCCTCTGTCCAAGGTGCTAACGTGTTCTCTGTAGAAAACTAAATATGCTATGCTAGAGTAAGCCTACTTTCTCCCCAAGGTTACCTTTTCATTAAGCTGTTTACATCTCGTAGAGGTGTTAAAACCAAGTGCATAAACCAGGACTTTGCATTTATAATAGATTCTTCTTCTGATTCATCTAGGCACCCTGTTGAGCTTCTCTTTACTTTGAGAGTCTTCAATATCTAAAGTCTGATGACCTCGACTGTCATCATGTTGCCTGCTTGACAACCCTTTATTCCAGCGGGCCATAGACTTTCAAATTTTGTGTATATAAATTGCTTCTGTGCATCTGTTAACATTCCGATCTAAGACACACTCCTGGTAATTCTGCTCCTCTAATTTCTATATGCTCAGTCTGTTCTAATTTGCCTAGCAACCTTTAATTAGCTTAAATTGCCCCTCTGGATTAAGAATAAAGAGGGATCCTGATAACACTGTCTAATCCCAGGGGAAGCTGTGTTCATATGAAAGGAAAAAAAGAGATAGTTATACATTCTCTATTTATCTACCTAATTGAATACAAATAAATGCAAGTTCTAGACACTTATGAGCACATTTCATTAAAAATGGTAAGTAGAGGAGTAGATGGACAGAAACTGAAATCATGTCTCTGAATAGACAAAACAACATCCATCTAATCTGAAATACTCAATGATCTCATAAGATAGAGTACATTATAGTGACAGCGGAGAAGCATAATTTCTACATCACAAATTTTTTTTAATCTTTAAGTAGATTTATGACATATTCCAACAATAAAATTGTTAAATACTATTTAAATAACAAATACATAGAGAGTGGCAAAATGAAATCAATAGTATAAAGCATTTAATTTGGAGGATCTAAAATAATTGTCATTCACTAGATATGATATTTGCTTGGTAAATGATCAGGACAAATGTTTATAATAAATGTTTCTTTCAACATGAAATTTTAGTTAATCTTTTTTTTTTTCTTTTTCCTGCTTAGCTTCTAATTGCCCTTTACACCTTTGGCAATATCCATTGAATTTGATGAGCATGTCTTTGTTCAATGCAAAAGAGCTGAAATAATCCAAATACTGGATCCTGCTGATGTGCTCCATATTTATAGGATAATTATTAACAGATAAAGCCAGGGATAGTATATGGAATTGAAGCTGCCAAAATACAGGCTTGGAGCCTGTTTCAGTTCATTTATCTGTCATTAATGAGTGAATAAAATATTGGGTAATTTATTAAGCATATTTGCTTACTTAGTTCATGGTTTTGGAAGTCTGAGGTTAAAGGGCTGCATCTGGCTGTCTTCTCATTGTTGAGGACTCACTGAAGAATCTCACGGCACTAGAGGTCACTCGTGTGACACCCTCCTGAGCAGAGTAGTATCTACTATCTCATTTCCTCTTTATAAACCCACCAAGACTCCATCTTGGGGCCTTACCCTGGTGTTCTTAATTTTAATTAGTACTTAAAGGCCCAACTTTTCAATATGTAATCAGATTCCTAGTCTCTATCTTTTCCACATTATTACAATAATTTATCTAATTCCTACACATAAATTTCTACTGGATGCATTCACATCTTAGCAGAGGCTATTTGGTTTTTGGAATAAAGGAAACCAATACAACTTTCTAAATAGGTATGCCATATTTTTGAAACTTCATTAGGTATAATAGTGGAAGCACTATAGTAATTATAAAACAGAAACAGTGAAATGTAGTCTTAAAATTCATTCAAAACAGATGGGCATGAGAAAGATTATATTGAACCCAATATGGAAAACAGTGTTATCATTTATGATATATAAAATACAGTTTCTAAAGAGAATATGATGTAATACTTTGTAAAATTCATGAATTCCATAAATTCTCCTAATCATTTAAAATAAATAGTAGAAAATTTAATGTAGAAAATATAATCTCTATGAGCATTCATTTGATCTTTTCTGCAACAAATGTTTATTTTTTGTGTTTGCAAAAGCTCACTCATTCATTTAATTTGATGGAGAGAGAGAGAAAGAGAGATAACAAGGTTTTCATGCTGCAATCCACTCCCAATCTCAACCAGTCTAAATCACAAGTACGTTTCCTGGTGTGCTCAGGAAGATCTTCGGATGAGTACTCAGAACCTTTCCCATGTATGTTCAGTTCTGTTACCACTGTGCTACCATCTGGCCCCTCCAATAAGTGTTTATTAAGCATCTACTATGACAAAGCTACTCAAGGAGACACTATGCGATTCAGCTATAGTTTCATTTGTTAAGAATTCAAGTAGGTTAGAAGGGACAGAAAAGTAAATAAGCAAATATAAGTGTAAAATAGATACAGGTAAATGGTTGGGACAGGTGCATGACTGAAAGAGAGAGACAGAGAATGCACGCACACATATATATCATTAAAAACAAAGGGATTACTCATCCTTTTAGATAGATGGAATCGAGTTTAAAAGGCTTTTGCAGGTGACTCTTGAGCTAAATATTATGGGATAAGTAGAGCCACAGGCACAGGAGCACCCCACTCAAAGTCAGAGCAGGTGCAAAGGCAGAAAAGCAAGAAAAGGATGAAACAACTGCAAGTAGTTCAGTGTGGCCAGGGCATGGAGTATAAATGACAGTAAAATAATATTTGGTTCTTATCCTGCCAGTGGCCCCGAGAAAGGTAGCTTTATTTGGCAAATTCATATACCTCTGTGGACCATTATAAAAATAAACCTTTTAAAATTTATTTTATATTCAATATTTTACAAACTTATTAATTTTGAAATATATGCTTATATACTGTGCCTTTGTTTCTTATACAGTATATATATAATGTACATGATATACAATTTCATATAAATATGTATAAAATATACCCATCAATATTATATTATTATATTAATCACATATATCATTTTATAAATAAAATATAATCTGTGTGCATGCCAATTCAAGGCTGATGCAAATTTTGAGACCTGTATATAATATCCTCAACCTCTTTCCTGTGACTTTTTTATTTCTTTTTTTATAAACCAAAACTTGTTATTTTCCAGGTGTGATTGTAAAGAAAACCTTATTTTGCTGAACTTCTGTTATTGGTATGACCACATGCTGATCTAAATTTTTCCCGTTTACCATAACATACATACCCTCTTCCAGTCCCTCCTGTCATTTCTAAATAGACAACTAGTTGATGTGAAGTAAGTATAGCAATTATACTGATGAGAGTTCTCTGTAAACGATTTAACAAGAGATTTCTGTACCAAACGATCTAATTAATTACGTATTTCTCAATGATGAATTAGATCAAGTGATGAGTGACAGAATGTACTTAAAATGTCAGTCTGTTTAAGAATTTCCTCCATGGACCAGCCATGGCATGGTGGTTAAGACAGCTGGATTATGTGCGGTTGACTGTGCGGTTGACTCCTGTACCCAGTGGTTTGAGAAACATGTCACGCACATCTGCCTGTGTGCCCAAAATCCCGAGGGAGGCAGAAATGGAGAAGAAGGGATTGCAGAGTGATCATACCCCACATGATTTCTTAACCTCTCTCTCTTTTTCTCTCTTGCTCGAGTGAATGCATACATCTTCTAGCAAATTATAATTGAAAAAAAAAATCCCACTTCAATTCTGTGGAAACTTTCATTTATCTAACTGAACTGAACAGAAAATACCTCCTAATGTATGTAACATTAAAAAGACACCAGAAAAGGTGGCCTACAGGGATGGTGCAGTTAAAGCAGATGGATCCCACAGGGCTCGCAGTGTTGAGTGTACATAAATGAGCACCAAGAGTCCTGAGAGGAGAATGACGGAGATGGAATTCCACAGAGTCAACCCCTACAGGGAGGGGAGGATTTCCTACTTTCTCTCTCTCTCTCTCTCTTATTGTATATGGAATCAAGCGACCTTACCCACCATGCCACTAGCTGGCTCTCTCTCTCTCTCTCTCTCTCTCTATAATTGCATGAACCCTATAGCAAAATAAAATAAAATAAAATAAAAAGTAAATAAAAACAGAACAAAATAGACAAACAAACAAATAAACAGAATAAAAAGACAGAAGAAAGAACTATCTGCAGAGGCTAGATCATCAAAAGGTAGAAATTCTATTTTTAAAACATCTATAAACAACCTTTTTGTTTTCCAGATTTTTTAATTAACACATGAAAATTGTACATATTTATGAAGTACTGAATGACATTTCGATACATGTGCACAAGGTGCAATGAACAAATCAGTGTAATTAGCGTATCTATCACTTAAGTAGTTACCATTTCTCTGTGTTGGAAACATTCAGAATTTTCTTCTAGCTAATTTGAGATATACAATACATTTGTTTCGTGGCTTACTGTGTTATTTAACACTAGATTTTCCTTCTACTTAGCTATAATTTTGTATCTGTTAACTAACCTCTCTCCTGTTTCTCCTTAACCCCTCACCCTTGTTCCCTCACCCTTCTCCCTCTCCCAGTCTCTTGTAATTGTGCTACACTAAACTTTTTTGGAATCAATTAATTTAGCTTCCCCATATGAGGATACAATATATGCAGTATTTCTGTTTCTGGCTTATTTTATATAACATAATGTCCTCCAGGTTCATATGCTGAGATTTTATGTGTCTCTAATTTTGTGGAGCTCTGTGACCCAAAGTAGGTGGCCTCACATTCCAGTTCTTCAGTCTCCTCCCATAGTAAGATATAAACTATATAATTATTGTGAGAAGTGATGTGAGAAAATGCATGTGAACATTCTATATAAATTAGACTTATTTTCACTTTGGGTAATAAATTATAAACATGCACACAAACTTAAGACATTAAATAAGAAGAGACTGAGAGGAAATTTTATCTTCCACTTGGTCCAAGATGCTTTCTTCTTTTTGTTTCTTTTGTTTGTTTACTTTTATTTCTTCTATAGGGTGCATGCTCTTGCCGGAGAGAGACAGAGGGTGAGAAATCAACCCCTAGGAGGATGGCCACACCACAATCCCTTCTACTCCATTTTCCTCAGGATTTGGGGCAAGCAGGCACAGATGCCCGGTGTGATTTTCAAACTGCCAGATCCAGGACTCACACCATGGTAGGCCATGTGGGAACCAGTGCCTAACCACCATACCACCTGCTGGCCCCCCGGATGTTTTCTAGGAAGAACTGTACCTTGAGGGCAATAGAATCCCAGCAATAACCCATGTGAGAAAACATAAGTCAAGCTGAAGAATAAGGAATGAAAACAATCAAACAAAACCAAAAGCAATGTCTACTGAAAAGCAAGTGCATACTAGGTAAAGTGGAGGGACATAGGTTAGGGGTGACTCAGAGAGAACAGACAGAGTGGCTTAAAGACTGTGTGGAACAGTCCAGCCATTTTTTGAAGGAAAAAATACTACTGAGATTTATTTATTTATTTACTTACTTACTTATTTGCCAAAGAGTTGTGTGCTTGCTGGAGAGAAAGAGGGAAAGTGAGAATGTACCCCTTATGGGGATTGGTCACATCACAGTGCCTTTACTTCCATTCCTCCCCTCTTTTTGGATGTAAGGCATGCATTCACATGTGCCAGTGTGTTTATCAAGCCTCTGGGTCTTAGACTTGACTGTGCATTCAACCATGTGGGATCTGCAAGTATTAACCACTAGTCCATGGGTTAGCCTCAGGATATTTTTTTTCCAAATTGTGTATGTGCTCACCAAAGAGACAGGAAGAAGGGAGAAGGAGAAAATAGGAAATAGCTCTCCAGGGGTATGGTCATCCTGTTATCCTCTCCTATTTCTTCATCTTGTTAGGATTTGGGGCATACATGTACATGTACTTGATATGGTTTTCAAGCCACTGGGACTGGTATTCAAACAACTTGGTAGGTCATGTGGGATATGGCTCCTCTAATCATTAGGCTATGGGGCTGGCCAAATGCTGAGTTTTTTTTTTTAATTATAAGAACTTATATTCAACTAGAATATGACCATCTTTCAGAATGTAAGTTGAACTTATTACTAATAATTTCACAAAATTACACTGTTACGCTTTATAAATATATCTGATAATTTGTTATTTTTTTGGTTATATATACTTTTCTAATTTTTATAACCACAGGCCTTGGCTATTATAAGCTATAGATAACTCAGTAATTTTAGTCAGTAGAAATAAATAAATTTTCAAATGTTAAAAATAATTTCCCAGATATTTAGAAATAAAGTAATAATTGCAACTGTGCAAAAAGGGCATAAAGGTCAAGATAGTATCCTTTATTTTATTTTCTTTTATACTTAGACCCATTAGTAAAAGTGTTACTCAATAAACAATAAGGGCTTCTGATCTGATAGGTAAAGATCTTAAAAGTTGCCATTTTGTCCCAACGACACATAACAAGGTGCAGAAAAAAAATCAATAACTCTTATTAGATATATAAAAGGATGCAGGAAGTTGGGGTGTGTGGGTTCAATACCAGTGCTGGATTCAGGAGCACAAGATGACCAGGTTCTTGTCTCACACTCACAAAGAATTAAAGACATGGACACAAGGAGGGTATAGCAAAGCAGAATTTATTAAGAGAGAGAGCAAGAACAGTATTTCCAGGCATGGAGGGGGTTCCAGGAATGGATTGCCAAAGAGGAGCTGAGGTGAAGAAGTTTTATCTCAGCAAGTGGGGACTTTTCCATGTATTTTCTTCCTGGAGATTATGTTACTTGATTTACATTTTTTTCTCTATTTGGGAGTGGACTCCCAAATCATAAGACATTAGACCTTAATTAATTAACATTCAGCAAATGAGTAGTATAAGCACAGAGATGAAAATCGTAAAAGGAATCTTTAAAAAGGTCAGCAACACACTCTTCTATGAAAACAGTGTATTAGAATATAAGTGAAAAAAAAATTTTGGCAACCAAAAATTCTATAAAAGAGATGAAGAATACTTTCAATGAACTCATAAGTCGATTGAACATGACTGACAAAAGAATCACTAACTTTAAAAATATTTCAATATAAGGGGACCAGCAGTTGGCCTAATGGCTATGTCACTGGACTCCCATGTAGTTGACCGCACTTCGAGTCCCAGACCCAGTGACTTAAACTCACACTGGGCATGTGTGCATGCATGCCCAAGATCCCAAGAGGAGAATGGAGGAGAAGAGATTGCAGCATGGTCATCCCCCCTGGGGAGTGATTTCTCATTTTCTGTCTCTCTCTCTGGCTTTCTGACAAGTGCATGTGCTCTATAGCAAAAATCTCTCAAAAAAAAAAATATATATATATTCCAAAACTAAACAGTAAAAAGAAAAAGCACACACACTCAAAAAAATCTAAAACCCAGAATATTCAAAAACTGTGAGAAAACCACAAACCAAACCACTAACATATCTGTATTAGAGTTCTCCAGAGATACAAAACCAATAGAAAAAAAGAAAGCTAGATAAATAATAGACAGATGAGGTGTAATCTTTTTACTTTCTAAAATAAAATTGCCATAGGGTGCATGAGCTTTCCAGAGAGAGGGAAAAGAAGGGGGAAATTGAGAAAGTACCCCCTCCCAAGGAGGACTGCCACTCTGTGATTCCTTTTCTTTCATTCTCTTTAAGGATTTGGGCATGCACACACACATATCTGTATTTTTCAAGTCAGTGGGTCCAGAATTTGAACCGCATGGTTGGTTATGAGGGATCCAGACACCATAACCAGCAGGTCACCAGCTGGCTCCAGATGAGAAGTAATTTATTACAAAAATTGAGTCATAATACTGTGAATGCTGAGAAGTCTCACAATGGTCCATCTTCTACCTAGAGACCCTGGGATTCTGGTAGTGTTGCTTATTATATGTCTCACCAAGAAAGCAGATAGTGTTTTTTCTCTGTCTTAGGCCAAAGGCCTAAGAACCAAGAGAGCATACTAATTTCAAATTTAGAAAGACAGAGATCATAATGTCCAAGAACAGAAGAAGAGTATGTCCTAGCTTTGGAATAGAACTGCCAAATTCTCTTGTTCTTTGCTTTTGTTCTATGCAGGCCTCAGGTTGATTAGATGGTACCCACCCACATTCAAGGAAGATTTTCCTCACTTAGATTCACAATCTATGTTTTTGTAAACACCATCACAGACATGCCCCAAAATGAAGTTTTTCTGGTTCTCTAGGTATTCCTTAATTCACTAAAGTTGACAACTAAAGTTAATTATCATAATATGTGTTTTTGAATAAACAGAAAAGAATGAAATAGAAGAAATATTAGAAATAATAATTGTTGAAAATTTTCTGAAATTGATGTAAAGTAAGAAACCACAGATCCAGGAAGCTCAGATAACATCAAAATACAAAAAAGAAAAAGAAAAAGGAAGAAAGAAAAAATTAGAAAAGAAGCAAAAGAGAAACAAACAAAAACTATACCAGGGTACTTTGATGTTCAAATTGTACAAAATAAAACAAAGAAAAAGTTTTGACAGAAACAAGGCTAGTGGAGTGGACATACACACACCCTACCTACAAAAGAGAAAAGATAAGAATTGTACTCAACTCCACTCTGAACCCATAAAGGCAAAAGGAGATTGGAGTGAAATATTTAGTGTTAGGAGAAAGAAAAAAAAAAATGTACAGTTTTTTCTCTTGAGCAATTATCCTCAGACAAATAAAAACTGAGAGCCCTGCCTTGCAAGAAATGTTGAAGTTTTACAGAGAGAAGAAAAATAATACAGAGTAGCAACTCAGACCTACATGTATAAAGAATCATTGGAAGAAAAAAATGAAGATAAAGTAATTTTTCATCTTCTTAAGTGTTCTAACAGACAAGAGTTTATTAAAATAATAATAGAATTAGCATATTTAACTATGTATGTATTGGGTCATTGGAAAAGTCATGACACATCTTTGCATAGAAAAACAGAAAACTAAGTCATGACTTTTCAGATGACCCAATACATGTATATTCATGTTTTGATTTTCTGTTCCTTTCTCTCTTTTTCTCCTTCTAGTCCACTGTGAACAAGTTAGGCATTTTATAGATTTCTCCCAGTTCTTGGAGATTCTAGGGTCCTAAAAGTACTTTTTTCTTCCTATTTTTCAATTTTGGAGGTTTCCGTTGAGATAGTCTCAAACTCAGACTCTTTCTTCAGCTTTCTCCAGGCTACAAATTAGTCCATCAAAGGCATTCATTTTTCTTTTCTTAATTTGCTAGAGGGTGCATGTGCTTAAGAGACCAGAGAGAGAGAGACAGGAAATAAGAAAGCATGACACATGGGGGACAGTCATACTGTGGTGTTTTCTCTTCCATTTCTCCTTTCAGGGTGTTGGGCACATACATATACCTGCCCAGCGTGTTTCTTAAGCTGCCAGGTCCAGGACCCAAACCACAGCCATGTAGGATCCAGTTGCCTCAACCATCACACCACTAGCTGGCCTTTCTTCAGTTTTTATACCCAAACATGCGCGCACACACACACACACACACACACACACACACACATGCACACATGCATGTGCTTATGTATGCTTTTGGAAACAAGTGAAAAGAATATGAAGGAAAGAAAAATTTCAGATTATTTTATTACTTCAGGACATTCAACCTACCCATATAGCAGTGTAGTATTACTAGACAGTGGATTTAGGTTACTCTCAACTGTCTGCTTCAAACTCTAGAGCAGCCTCTAAGTAAAAGAAGAAGAAGAAGAAAAAAAAGGGGGAGAGGAAAAAGTACGAGGAGGAGACAGGGGAGAAACTGATATCTTAAGAAAGGAGAGGAAATGGAATCAGACAAGATGCACAATTAAAACCACAAAAGCCAAGAGCAAAAGTGTAGAAGACAAAAAATAAATAAATAAATAAATAGTAAAAAGAGTGGAAAGGTAGCAAATAGAAAGTAGGAAGGAGAATGGAAAAGATTAATCTGATTATATCAATAATTACTTTAAATATCCACAGTCTAAATATGCCCATTATGAGAGAGATGATTAGAATAAGTCAAAAACAAAAACAAGATTAAACTACGTATTTATTTTATTTTCATTAAGGTGCACTTATATATTAAAAGAAAAAAGAATATAGAAAAAGACATGTCGTATTAAGACTAATTGAAGGAAAGGAGAAATATCCATATTAACTGCAGAAAGGACAGAATTTAAAGTAAAGCATGCTAAAACGGATAAAGAAAGGCATTACATAATGATAAAGGGATCATTTCTCCAAAAAGACATAGTAATCTTTCATGGATATGTACCTAAAAATAGCATCAAACTTTGGGAGGTAAAAAAATTATAGAACTGCAGAAGAAATAGCTAAATCCATTAATGTGGTTGAAAACGTCAGCACACTTCCATAGGAAATGGACAGATTCAGCAAGCAGAAAGCCAGTAAGAAAGGGCTGAATTCAATAGTACCCAACACTGAGATAATTAACATCTGTCCCCACTTCATCCAAAAATAGTAGAATATGCATTCCTCTCAAATGTATACGGAACATTGACTAAGATAAACCACATTTTTTAACCATGAAACGTCTTAAGTAAAATAAAAGAATAAAAATCATACAATGTCACCCAAAATCACCCAGAGGGATGCAATACTACACAGGGAAGGCTTCTGAACAACCAGGAGTAGGACGGGCTCGTGGGTGACCGCCAGGCACAGCTGTCCTGATTTGTCTCATTTATTGCAAGCCACTGAATGCACTACAAATCTCTGTGTGATGAAGAAAACTTGAAACTCTTTGGGAAAAATAACTATCCAAATAGCCATGGGCACAATCATGAAGACTGGTCTGGTTTAGGGAATGGTTATGAATTTAACCAACCTCCAAAAGTATATCCAGTGGGCCCAGCCTGTGGCATGGTGGTCAAGGCTCTGGACTCCCACAGGGCTGACCACAGGATGTGTCCTGGCCCTCGTAGCTTGCTTTCTCATTTTCTCTCTCTCTCTCTTTCTCTGTCTTTCTCTGGTCAAGTTAAAAAAAATAATAATGACAACAAATAAATAAATAATTAATTATATACACACACACACATATATATATGTAGGAAGAGAGAGGTAGAGAGAGGGCAATTATGAAGCCCCAGCAACAAAGAATTGACTGAGATAAATCCCAAGGAAAATGAAAGCAAAACAAGGAAAGTAGGTTATAAACTACCTAAGATAGGCAATGTTGGATAACTCTTCAAGCTTGGTAACATTACATAAGAGTTCATTGTACTATTTTCTCTATTCTTATATACATTTGAGAAAATCCCATAATAAAAATAACAAAGTCAAAAGAAAAAAATAATCTGGATCTGGATGTGCCATACTTTTCAAATGCCATAAACGTAACCGAAAATGTAGCTGAATATATCTCAGAAAACCTCCAGAAATTTTTTCCGGTGGGTGTTCTTTGTAAATTAAAACTATAGGAAACTGAAAATAATATAAAGAAGATCAACTCTTAAGCATTAACAGTATAGAAGGACTAGTGTCTTTCCATGTCTGAAGAAGACTTATCCCTTTGGAATATTAAGAGAAAACTATATAACTATACCAGGGTGTTCTGGTGTGCCCAATTTATTGAAATCCTTGTAAAGCCTGGTAAAAATTTAAATTTATTTTAAACCCAAGTACTGTATTCTGGATATCATTTAGGTCTTTATTTATCCATTAAAAATAATTTAATATTCAGAAAAATGTTTTAGTATGGAATATTTGAAAGAAAAATATATTTTGTTGTTTTCTTCATTATCTTTTAGTTTTTATTTTTTTTCTTGGTATAATATAATAGTAAAAATGTTTATAAGACTTATAGTAGTGAACTCTTATTTAAAAATAAGATTCAGGAGACTGCAATGTCTGAAAACATAGACAGCATATACTAGTTAGTAGATTGAACTCCCTTGATTACTTCTCCTTGGATGTGCTAAGGGCACAAGTTTACTCAGAGCAGATTAGACACACAGTCACCTGAGGCGATGCATCGTAGATGCATGTACAAAGAGTGACGGAAGTCCTGCTTCAGTGCACATTGTTCAGCCCAGTTTTGCACAGCTTTCTAGCTATGAATTGCAAGTGAGGAGTAACAGTCAAACATCCCAGACAATAGCAGTTGACTGTTACATATATTAGTCTGGATTTCTGGATGCTACAGTCGCCTGAACTATTTTAATTCAGCAGAGTAGAATAGCCATGTATTTTAAAACCCTGTTAAAATAGACAACATAAAAAGGACTTAATAAGTCCTTTTGTTCTGGATAAATTTAAAAAATTATACATTTGTTGTTTTTTTATTTTAAAATTTATTTAGATTTAATCACATGTCATTACAATATACATTTCTTTTTCCAATTCAAATACCATGCATGTCAGTCAAGACAAATATATTACTACAGACATTATCACCAGCAAATAGCTTCTTCATTTTTGTCAATTAAGCATACTTTTACCGTTTTTTTTTTTTCCTTCTCCTTTACCCTCCCTCTCTTCCACACTAAACTTTCTTTTTTCACATTTTATTGATTCACAAAAGATCTTCAAGTATGGACAAAGTTAGAATCTAGTGACAAGTGAACTGTAATTTTCTTCTGAAATACTTTTTTTCTCTCTCTCCATTCCCCTTTTTACTAAAGAGAAGTACAAAATAACTTAATTGAAAAAGAAAAATTAGATTAATCTCAGTTTGGTTTGTTATTTGCACAAAGCATCATAAGAATTTAATTTCTGATGCAAAGTAACAGATTCTATTGAGATTCTATTGTATTATTGAGCTTATGAAAATACCAATTCTGCCACTAAATAAGAATGCTCACAAATATTTTTCAATTGCAAAGGGATCAGGAAGGGAGAAAAGTTTATGTTTCAATTTTAAAAAAAATTTCTTTTTTAACAAATTGCTGAACCTATCAACAACTCAAAAGAAAACCGAAATCCTTATATCTGGAAGATAAAGTATAGAAGAAAATCAGTGATATTTTAGGAAAAAAAATCATAGTATTCTATTTCACCAGTAGTCTCATATAATCTCTCTTTTGTTGAATTTGCAGTCTTACTGTGGTCTGATCTTTCCATTAATATTCTACATTATTATTGATATTTCAGAACTTGTCCCTACCATTAAGTTGACCTATTCTTGGTCATTTTTTGTTCTATTATTTGTCTGTCTTTAGTTTCCCTGGTATAGTACTTCCTTCAGAACTTCTCAAAGAGGTGGTCTAGTGTTGATAAATTCTTTCAAATTTTGTTTATCTGAGAATGGTCTTATCTGTCTCTCATATGAAAGATAATTTTGCTGGATACAGTACTTTTGATTGAAATTGTTTTCACTTAACACTTTGAGTATGTTTTCCCATTATTTTCTGGCTTGCATTATTTCCAACGAGAGGTTCAATATTAGTCTGATGGGATATCCTTTGAAAGTAACTTGACTTTTTTCTCTTGCCAATTTTAGTATATTTTCTTTGTTTGTGGTTTTGGTCAATTTGGCTATGATGAGTCTTAGAGAAGATTTTCTTGGGTTGATGTGAGGTTCTTTGTATTTATTGGGTCTGGATATTTGAATGCCTCTCTAGGCTTAGAAAGTTTTTTTCCAGAATGTCATGGAATAGATTATCAATGCCCTGATTAGTTTCTTCACCTTCTGGGATACTGATTATGGGATGTTTGAGTGTCTAATGGTATCTAGTATTACCTGTATATCATTCTCATTTTTTGGATGTTACTTTCTCAGTGTTTTAGTTGAATTTTTGTAGGTAAGAGTTTCTGTCTTCTGCATCTGAGATTTGATCATCTGCATGATCTAATCTACTTTTAATACTTTCAAAGGAGGTTTAATTTCCTATATTACAGAGCCTTCATCTCTTAACAGTTCCATTTGATTCTTTTTTATGGTATGTATTTCCCTTTCGATTGTGGAAGAACTTCCTCACCTCCTGGAACTCATTGTCCCTTCTCCTACATTTTCTGGAGTCTGTTGTCTCTTCTCTTGCATCTCTTAGCTTTGTCACTATGAATATCCTAAATTCTTTATCTGACATTTCCATGAGTTCCATTGTACCGTATTTGGATGATAAAGGGCTTTCTTTCCCCTTAGAGGAAATAAATTTTCTTCATTTCCCATATTTCTTGTGCTTCTGCAGTGGTTTCTTTTTTTTTTTTTTTCTTTTTTGGAGAGGTTTTTTGCTATAGGGTGCATGTGCTTGCCGGAAAGACAGAGCGAGACAGAGAGATAGAAAGCGAGAAATCATCCCCCAGGGGGATGGCCACACCGCAATCCCTTCTCCTCCATTCTCCTCTCAGTATCTTGAGCACGCACACACATGTGCCCAGTGTGAGTTTAAGCCTCCAGGTCCAGGACTCGAACTATGGTCAACTGCATGGGAGTCCAGCAACATAGCCATTACACTAGCTGCTGGTCCCTCTGCAGTGGCTTCTGATCATCTGATGGATTATACGTTACTTCCTACTTTCTTGGAGTTAATTCTGAGTATTCGAGGCATGTGGTAGGAGATGACCTGCAATATTTCTGCAGTTCCATTGCCCTGATCCTCACCAAGGAACCAGTAGTTTTGTCATTGGAAATGGATATTACCAAGGCCTCACAGTTTCAAGGGAATAGGTGCACCTGTGCTGAGCTGTGGGGTTTCAAATAGGAATTCAGACATGTGGAAGGAGATGAGCCACACTCACTGCAGCTGTGTATTTCTTCCAGCTTCTCACTCAGCAGACTCTCTTCTCCGATTTTCAGTCATTTGGTGATATATTCAGGTTTGGTTAATTTGTTAGAGACTTCTATTGTAAACTCATATGCTCCACTTTACTGTCAGATATTTCTATGCCTAGTCCTTCTCTACTACTATGTTTTGCAATGTGTTATCCACAGAAAGGATTTGCATTTAGCTTTATAAAGATGAGTTTTTCCCTTTCTGAAGTAGTTCAGTGAGAGTTGAGGTTTTCTTTTTATTATCATCATAATCTTCTTTATATGACATTGGATTACATATAACTTTACAGTGTATTACATTGCTTTTTCAAAAGGGAATGCCATGCATGTCAGTCAATACAGAGACAGTAATCTTCCCACTTGATCATTCAATATCTTTTCAATGTTTTTCCCAATCATTATTATTATTATTCTAATTATTTTTTAAACAATCACTATTTCTCATTTTGCTTGTAAAAATACTTTACCTATCATGAAATACTTCTCAGACCAATCCAGTTGAGAATACTATGCATGTTATCATCAACAGGTAATAAGCCATATCTGTTTCCCACTGATGTCCTGCCTCTCTATGTGTTCTCTTGCTATCTTTCTCTATCCTCTTCTCTTTACCCCCCCCATTCCACACTATCTTATTCTCATTAAGTACTTTCACTGCTTTTATGTCCTCTAGTATTTCTCTCTCTACCATAGAGTGCGGATAGTCGGTATATATTGAGTGGATACATACAATATCTTTCTTTCATAGCCTGGCTTACTTCACTCAGCAATAGATTCTCCATATCTACTTTCTATCAAATGCCAGGTCTTTTTATGGCTGAGTAGTTCCATAGAGTATATATACCACATTTTTCCAATCCATTCATCAGTTTGTGGACATTTAAGTTGGTTCCATGTCTTAGCAATTGTGAATAATGCTGCAATAAACATTGATGTGCAAGCACTTTTCCGACTGAGCATTTTCCTGTCCTTTGGATAGATACCCAGAAGTGGAATTGCTGGATCATATGGTAGTTCTATTTGTAGATCTTTGAGGAACCTCCATATTGTTCTCCACAGTGGCTGAACCAGTTTAAGTTCCCACCAACAGTGTAAAAGGGTTCCCTTTTCACCACATCCCCGCCAACACTTACCACTTTTCATATTCTTAATCTTTGCCATTCTGATAGGGGTTAGGTGGTTCGGTTCACACTTGTTACTGTGTCCTTTGCTGTGCAGAAACTTCTTAGTCTGATATAGTCCCACTTGTCTATTTTAGGGATTATTGCCTGTGCTTTAGAAGTCTTATTTAAGAAGTCTTTGCCTACTCCAATGTCTCCCAGAGTTTCCACAGCATTTTTCCACTAGTAGTTTTATTATTTGAGGTCTTAGGCTCAGATCTTTGATGAGAGTTGAGGTTTTCTATGTTCTTAAAAGTATTCAGCGTTTCACTATTGTGCTCCCAGACCTGCCTGGACACTCAGTGTGTGGAAGGTGGGAAACAAGATGAGAAATGCAGGTAAAAAAAAATGAAACAAAGAGAAAAAGACAAAACAAAACAATTAAAAGGAAAAAAAGGCAAAAAATGAGAATTGTATGGCGTGCTAGCTAGAGGGAGAGAGAGAGACAGACACAGAAAGAAGATAGAGACCACCTTACCTGGCTTTTCACTGGGTATTGGTTTGGAAGGAGGGGTTTGGGACAGCTGTTTCTAGAAGGGGCAAGGCTAGGCCCACCTCAGATGCATATGGATTTTAAAATTAGCAAGAGAAAGAAGAGGTCAGAGACAAGAGACAGTACCTACAGATTTTTAAAAAACATATATATGGGGAACCAGCAGTTAGCGTAATGGCTATGTCGCTGGACTCCCACGTAGTCGACCGCGGTTCGTGTCCCGGACCCGGTGGCTTAAAACTCACACCGGGCACGTGTGCGTGCGTGCCCAGGATCCTGAGAGGCGAATGGAGGAGAAGGGATTGCGGCGTGACCATCCCCCCTGGGGGGTGATTTCTCGCTTTCTGTCTCTATGTCTCTCTCTGTCTGTCTGGCGAGCACACGCGCCCTACAGTGAAAATCTCTCCAAAAAAAAACACAAACATATATATGTAACAGAGAAAAATTTTGAGAGAAAGAAAGAGGGAGAGAGAGAGAGGAACAGAAAGAAGACAGAGATTACCTGGCTTTTTGCTGGGTGTTGAGCTAGTAGTGGAGGTTTGGGGCGGAGGGTTTTTGGTTAAAGGGGCAGGGCTAGGTTCATCTCAGATGCTCATGGATTCTGAAATTAGGAAGAGAAAGGAGAGGTCAGAGACAAGAAACAATACCTACAGATTTTTAAAATATGAGAAAAATTTTGAGAGAAAGGGAGAGGAAGATAGAGAGACAGAGACAGAAAGAAGACAGAGATCACCCTACCTGGCTTTTCACGAGGTTTCAGGGCCAGAAGGAGGGGTTTGGGTCACAGGATTTCCAATTAAAGGGGCAAGGCTAGGTGCACCTCTTACATGAAATTAATAATAAAAAGACAGATAAATAGTTCTAAAACACTTGGACATTAAAAAACATACTTCTAAATAATACATGGGTCAAAGAAAAAACACTCAAGAGAAGTTAAAATATATTTGGATGTAAATGAAAATAAAAATATAACTTATCAATATTGATGAGATGCAGTAAGAAGGGGGCATAAAGAAAAATGCATAGCATTGAATTCACATATTGGAAAGAAGGATGATTTAAGATCTATAATCTAAGCTTCAATTTTAGGAAACTAAAGCAGAATAAAACAAAACCCATTAAAAAAATCACATTAAATCCAATGTAAGTAAAAGAAAAATTAATAATAAAAATCAGGAGCTGGACAGCGGTGAAGCAGAGGATTGCTCTGTGAGGCAATTTCACATGGAAAGTTTCTTGTTACTGTCTGGAGTCCTCCTTGAGACCTCTGAGCTCATGCTTTCCCATGGTCCAAGTCTGGCTAGAGGCTAGGAGTGGATTATAGTGTCAAAACCCTGCTGTGGTTTTCTCTCTCTCTCCCTTTGCTCATGGAAGAAATAAGTAAATAAGTTTTAAAAATAAAATAAAATATTTTAGAGAAAAAAAACCTTATCAGTATAATAGAAAAAATCCAACAAAACCAGAAACTGGTTCTTTGGAAAGTATAATAAAATTGATAAGCCTTTATCAGGCTAACTAGGAAAAAAAGTGAATTACTTATATCAGAAGTGAAAGAGAAGATAATACTATACAATCCCATGGACATTAAAAAGATCAAATAAGAGGACACAGCCTCATGGATTCTGCAAAATAACCATTTTGGGAAAACAGAAATCAAGACTTCCCACTGATAATCCGGCCTCCAGCACCCAAAACTCACGTGGAGAGGCAAAAGGAACAGGCTTTCTTGAAGACACAGCCTCATGGATTCTGCAAAATAGCCATTTTGGGAAAACAGAAATCAAGACTTCCCACTGATAATCCAGCCTCCAGCACCCAAAACTCGTGTGCTCCTCAACGCTCAGATTGAACTCCCAAGTTTTGAAGAAACTGACCATCAACCAGATGACTCAAAAATCACTGTAGGACCACAAGAAATATGGGAAAGCAGGAAAATACCTCTCCTCCAAGGGAAAAGGATAACTCGTCTTCATCTACACACAGTTCAAGGGAATTCATGGAAATGTCTGATAAAGAATTCAGAACATTCATAATGGCAAAACTAACAGAGATGGAAGAGAAGAGAGACAATGAACTGCTGAAGAGGAAGGAGAAAGAAGTTGTTGAGTTCCAGGAGGTGAGGAAATTCATGCAAGATCTAAAAGAGGAATTTTACACTTTACAAAAGAATCAGATGGAACTGTTAGAGATGAAGGCTATAATACAGGAAGTCAAAATCTCCCTTGAAAGTATTAAAAGCAGACTAGATCGTGCAGAAAATAGAATCTCAGACA
>NW_006159428.1:2619186-2636342 GCF_000334495.1 Tupaia belangeri chinensis
CTTGAGGTAAAAAACATATATACATATACATATGTATGAAAGTAGAAATGGAATATTGTTGATGATAACATGCATGATTAAGCCACTATGCAGTTTATTCTAGATGGGAAACCACATTTAGTATGTTGTGATGATGCTCAGGGAATGAAGGTTAAGTAATTTTAAAAAAAATTTGCAGGAGGAAAAAAAATCCAGTAAAACTGTTCGTATTGAAATAAAAAATATTGCGTATATGATGACTGCAGTAAGTTATATAGCCCCAGCTGGGTACTACTTTATAATATGTTATAATATGTTCATTCTACTCACTGAGGTTTATGCATAAACTCAGACTTGGGTTCATGTATAGGTATACATCAGCTGTGCTAGCTATTGGATATATTTAGACTAATTAAGTTCATTAGCAAATCAATTAAGTGGGGGGAGGAAGGCATAGAAAGAAACCATGGATACCAGAGACAATGTGGGAGGAGGGTGGGACATGGCAGAGAGTGAGGGATAGGGAATCAAGGATGGCAAAACAAAAAAACAAAGTATACAAGACATAAGAATTGGAAAATTATTATTATTTGCTGATAACATATACGTTGATGTGCTTGATTGAGCCAATACACAGTATATTTTGGATGGAAAATTCATTTGTATGCTGTAATGATGTATAGTGAATTAATGTAAAAAATAAATAAATTTAAAGAGAAAAAAAATCAAATAAGGAATAATGTGTATAACTACGTCCATAAATCTGATAATGTTGATAAAATATGCTAATTATTTGAAAGAAACAGTGCCAAAATTCATATAAGAAGAAACAAATCATTTGGATAGGTTTATGCTTATTAAAAAACTGAATACATAATTAATAACTTCTGGAAAACTTAAAATTGACAGAATCAGCGTGGCAGATTGGAATCATATAGTGTTCATCTCCTTCACAAGAAAGGCATAAAACAACAATTAGACATATTTTGAGTGGAATATCTAAGGAAGAACACTAAACACTCCAAAAATAATCTGACGTTTTCTGACACTTGAAAACAACATAGAAGGGGAAGCACAACACCCAGCCAGGGGAGTTTGCCTACCCAGAATTAATGGAAATCCCCTTTGCTGTGAAAAGGTGAGCAAGATATCCCTAAGAGCCTCGATATGACTGGGGATGGCACTCCTCACTGTCTGGGGGTTCAGCACTCTGCATGGCACATGGCTCAGTGAACAAAAGTTCCTGAAACCCACAAGACTGTATAATTTAAAAAAAAAAAATCTTGAGAAGAAGATTCCACATGGCTCCTGCAAACTAGCGATCACAACAGAACGGCAAAGAGATTCTAGATCACGTCTTTCTGCTTTCTCCTGAACATTCAGACTGAACTTTAAGAATTTGAAAGAAACACACCATTCATCAGATGACAAGAAATCATCGCCGGATCACAAGAAATATGGGAAAACAAGAAAATACCTCTCCTCCAAGGGAAAACAGTAACTCTTCTTCATCCACAAGCAGTTCAGTGAAAATCATGGAAATGTCTGATAAGGAATTTAGAGCATTCATAATGTCAAAGCTAACAGAGATGGAAGAGAAGAGAGATAATGAACTGCTAAAGAGAAAGAAGAAAGAAGTTGACGAGTTCCAGGAGATGAGGAAATTCTTGCAAGATCTAAAAGAGGAATTACACACTTTACAAACAACTCAAACAGAACTGTTAGAGATGAAGTCTATAATACAGGAAGTCAAAATCTCCCTTGAAAGTATTAAAAGCAGACTAGATCATTCAGAAGACAGAATCTCAGATTTAGAAGAGAAAATGGCTGGCCTAGAAAAATCCACCATGAAGACTGAGAAAATGACCTAAAAATTTGAGAATATGTGAGAAGTACTAAATACCATCAAATGTCCAAACATCCGGATAATTGGCATTCCAGAAGGTGAAGAGACCCATAAGGGCATTGACAATCTATTCCACGAAATCCTGCAAGAAAACTTTCCAAACCTAGAGAGGCATTCAAAGATCCAGCAAGATTATCTTTCAGGTGGGAAGAAAAGACAAGAACATTCTCAGATAAACAAAACCTGAAAGAATTTACCAGCACCAGACCAGATCTCTAAGAAGTTCTCAAGGGAGTGCTATGTCAGGAAAATTAAATACAGACACACGGAAATAAGAGTCCAAAAGCTAAGAAAGTGGCCAACTTAATCGTAGGGACATGTCTGGAGTTGAATATTATATACCAGAATTTAATCAGGAAAATTGAACCAGAACAGAAGATAAAAGTACATGAGATTGATAGGATCATGCACCTACCATTTGAACAGAATCCTAACCTGTTTCCTGGCTTTAAGCAAAGTTGCTTGGCATTTCTTTGATTTAAGTTAAAACTGGTTTACTTAATAGTAACGAGTGAACTCATCATTGAAAGTAGTTAGATTATGTAAGAAATTGTGTGATCAATACACTGTGGGTGGGAAAGGAATGGAAGACAATTGTAGAAACCAGATATAGAAACCAGAGGAGAGGGTGGGAAATGACAGAGGGTCAGAAAGAGGGGTAAAAATAATTCCAGGAACTAGAAATGGAAATTTTTTTATAATAAGCATGATTAAGTCACTACACAGTGTTACAAAAAAAAAGTTTCAGGAAAAAAAATATATCTATTCAATGACTAGAGTAAGATATATAGCCCCAGCTAGGTGCTACTTTATAGGATGCATAAAGTTAGACTTGTGTTCATGGAAATGTATATATCAACTGTGTTTGCTATGAAAATAATTAGATTAATTAAGGTCTTTAGTAATTCAGTAAAATGTTGGGGGAAAACAGTATAGAAAGCAAACATAGATACCAGAGACAGTGTGGGACGAGAGTGGGAGATGGCAGAGGGTAAGCGATAGGGAATCAAGGATGGGGGAAAAAAAAGCAAAACATGCAGAAAACAAGAAATGGAAAATTATTTGCTGACAATAACATGTTTGTTGATGTGCTTGATTGAGACAATATACAGTGTACTCTGGATGGAAAATCTCATTTTGTATGCTACAATGATGTACAGAGAATGAATGCAAATAAATAAATTGAAATAAAAAAAGAAATCTCACCTGCATAAACCATCCCTCAGTACTGAAGGTGCTGCAGAGTCGCACCACTCTGAGAACAGAGCAACGACTGGAGTGAAACCTGTGATAAGAAAGATGATCTGCATGACTTTCGCATCACCGAAAACCCACCAAAATCCCTCGAAGCCTGCATAGACAGCCCCAGGTAGACTGAGCTTTAAGGATCTTGGTACCCAAGTGCACGGAGCATTATAAACTGTGAAACACAAACAGAATGTGCAGTGTAAAGACTGCATTGTTTTATGTTCTAAGAAACAGGAAGACAAAGAAGTCCTCCTGTTGAGCCCAGCTCACTGAGGCTCCTAGCACAGCTCCACCTCACTCGTGGGGCCTCCAGCCTGTGCCTTCAGGTCCACAGCTTGGCCTGGGCCAGGCCCATACCACATTTTCTTGAGCTATTTATTAACACATAGTTTGGTTGCATATCTTGTAAATACTTAGTACTGCATTAAACAGTGGAATGTAGGTATGATTACAATGTACAAATTGTATTTCTATAGAATAGTTTTATTTTTAGTTATTTTAGGAAACTTCATGCTGTATTTTATAATATCTGTACTAACTTAAATTCCCACCAACAGTGTAAGAGAGTGTCCCATTCCTTGAGTCTTTGACAGCATATGTTATGTCTCTTTTACAATAGCCATTCTTTCTTGAGTGTGATGATGTCACGTTTTGATTTGCATTTTTCTAACGATTAGTGATGCTGACCATTTTATTAAGTATATGTGTTGGCAATGTGCATCCCTTTATTTGCCCTATTTATTGATGTCCTCTGCTAATTTTTAATTAGGTTATTTGTGTTTGGAGGGGTGTTTATTGTTACTATGTCTTTATTTTAGCTATAGAGCACATGGTCTTGCCAGAGAAAGCTGGAGAGAGAGGTAAAGTGAGAAAACACCCCCTGAGGCGGTGGCCACGATCCCTACTCCTCCATTCACCTCTTGGAATCTTGGACACTCACACACATCTTGCATGATTTTCAAGCCACTGGGTCCATAACTCAAACTACGTAGGTGACCATGTGAGATACAATGCTTTAACTTCCACACCTCCTGCTGACTCATATTTTGTTTTTTAGAAACTGTGCTGTTTGAGATCCTTTTATGCTTTGGCTATTAATCCCCTGTCAATAACAAGCAAATATGTCCTTCCATTCTATGATCATCTTCACTCTGTTGATTGTTTCTTTTTCTGTGCAGAAGTTTTTTAGTTTGATACAATCTCACTTGTCTATTCTTGCTTTTCTTGGTTGTACTTTTGAGTTTTAATCAAGAACTCTGCCCATAATAATGTCCTGATGTGTTTCTCCTATACTTTCTTCTAGTAGCTTTTTTTTTTTTTTTGAGAAAGGTTTTGCTATATGGCGCATGCACTCGCCAGACAGACAGAGAGAGACAGAGAGACAGAAAGCGAGAAATCACCCCCCAGAAGGGATGGCCACGCCGCAATCCCTTCTCCTCCATTCCTCTCTTGGGATCTTGGGCACGTATGCACACACGCCCGGCGTGAGTTTAAGCCACCAGGTCCGGGCCGCGAACCATGGTCGACTACATGGGAGTCCAGCGACATAGCCATTACGCTAACTGCTGGTCCATCTTCTAGTAGCTTTATAGTTTAGGTTTTATATTTAAGTCTTTAATCCATTTAGAGTTGATTTGTTTGTATTTGGTGAGAGATACAAGTCTAGCTTCATTCTTCTGCACATGGCTGTCCAGTTTTCTCAGCACTATTTATTGAAAAGATTGTCTTTTCCCCAGTGAATGTTCTTGGCATTCTCATGAAACTCAGATGACTGTATTATACATGGACTTATATTTGTGTCTCTGTTCTGATCATTTCCTCTATTTTATCTATCTATCTATCCATCGATCTATCTATCATCTATCTATCTATCTATCTATCTATATCAGCTACCTGTTCATCATCATCTATCTGTCAGTACCATTCTGTTGTTGTTACTATAGCTTCATAATACATTTTGAAATATGGTAGAATAATGTCTCTATTTTTTTTATCAAGATTGCTTTTGTTACTAAGAACTTCTTATGATTCTATACATATTTTATGATTCATTTTCTATTTCTGTGCTTAATGTTACTGATATTTTGAAAGGTATTGCATTGAATCTGTTAGTGGCTTTTAGTACTATAGACATTTTGCAATGTTAACTCCTCTAATCCATTTGTATGGAATACATTTTTTATTTTTTGTGTTTATTTTTGATCTTCAAAAGACAATGTCCAGGCAGTAAAAACAAAGACATTCAATGGGGGATAATATTTGCAGAAGGTATTTATGATAAATGATTGTTATCTAAAATAGTCCAAAATATATAAATTACTCTTAAAACTCAATGACAAGAAAACAAGCAACTAAGAAGTTGTTCAAAAAAACCGACATAAAGCCTTTATGAAGTTATAATAAAATTGCATTGATATGTACCTCTCATATTGTATTTAGAGTTTCTATTACTTTGAGTGTGTATGGGGACAATGGGAGATGAAAGAGATTTGCTTTGTTTTGAGACAGGGTTTTGCTATGTTGTGCAGGCTGGCTTCAAAATCCTGTTCCTCCTGCTTTAGCCTCCCAAGTAGCGAGGATTACAGGCATGTGCCATTTTGCCTGGCAAAAGTAAAACTACATTTAAACACCTCTCATTTTAAATTTACAGTTTCTATAACTTTTTCCAGAGAAGGGGGAAGAAGTAAGGAGTTTGTATAATGAGTTAACAACGATTCATGTAGAGCAAATGGAGAGCTCTCATGGAATATGCTGATCATTTAAACTATCATCAGGCCACAAACTGAAATGGTCAATAATGCGTCTTCCCTAGTTTCAATTTTGAAAGCCAAACATATCCTGTTGTGAAACTATCTTGACTTTCACTGTTGTGATCCCTCTTTTACTAAAGCAAGATTAAGTTGAAATTGGAAGCAGATTAGATTGGAAGATTTGAGAACATGAGGTCCTTCTTTCATAGCCACACAAAACCTTGCTCCCACTGAGCTCTCCTATAGAACGTCATATTCTCAACAAGCACCACAATGACATACATCTTGTCCTTCTATCTATGAAACTCATTTCCAAGAGGTTAACAAGAAATTAAATCATTTCTAAGAGGTAATAAGCCAGGGATAAGTTCTTTTTAGAAAATGATTCTCAGAGTGGTGGTATTTGAATATATATCCTTTGGGGATTTATGCAGTGATTTCTTCTCTAGATATGAGTCTCTATAGGTCGTTATAATAGCAGTAAGCTTAAGAAAGTGTAGAAACACATAATGAAGAAAAAAGCTGACAGTTATCTTTCTCTTTGACTCACACAGCTGGCTCTTGGAACAGCAGTAGACCTCTTGCATCAATTTGAAGTTGATTTCAATCAACATTGATTGCCCAGTCTGGACCATTAAGTGCATAAGCTGGTTTCAGAGAAATGAAATATGATGGATATAGAAATCAGTGTAAAAAAGCTAGACAACAACAGGAAGAAATCAAGGGTCCTGAAGTAAATAAACTCATTTCTGTTTGCTAATTAGCTTTTTTTCTGCTTTTAAATTCAGCAGCTTTGTTGATTATTCTTTTCTTCCTTAAAGCATCTGAATCTAGAGGATCTGAAATGTAAATGCATTCTGAGAACTATGAAATAGTAAATAAATTAATTCTAGTAGCAGTCTCCAAATTAATGAAAAGCTTTGTGTACCCAGGGAAGTAAAAAAAGTGAAGTGTCTCAAGAACTCAGAGATATTGTGGGGGTGGAGGAGCAGTTAGAGACTTTGGGGCTAACAAAATTATTTTTGCTTTAGCATATTACTTTTATTTTCCCTATATTCTGACATCTGAATATCCTTTTCAAAGGGCATTTAAACTTCCTTCCTCCTAATACAGTTGTTTTCTTCAAACAGTAAGGCACCCCTGTGTAGAGCACTCCAAAATCTCCACTCTTCTATGAAGGGTCAATAACAGCAAATAAAATTTTCCAAAAAATGGAAGGCATTGACTTGAGAGAGGGAAAGTGTGAAATCGCCCCCCAGGGGAGATGAACATGCCACAATCCCTTCTCCTCCATTTTCCTTCTGGGATTTTGGGCAAGCGTGGGCACGCACTTTGTATGATTTTCAAGTCAGCACGTCTAGAACTTGAATTGCAGTTGACCACGTGGTAGTCCAGGACCTCAACCACACCACATGCTGGTCCCAGCTTAGAAGTTAAGTAGAATTCCTATATTATATGTAAACAAGTTGGCCAGGTCACACAATAGAAGGAGGGAATGTAAGGCTGACAATTAGATAAAAGGCACAAGAACCAGAGAAAGATTCAGATATTTAAAAGGAGGATACTGTTTAGCAGAAAACTACTTCATATTTTAGCATATACAAGAAGTAGAAAACTCTGTCCTTCATCATCTTTTATTTTCTTCCACCCGAGAAATTATAAGCGCTCATACATAGTGATGTGTGAGAAGTCATTTTCAATACTTTTTTGTGAATTACAAAATTTTACAGACTTCTGTATATTTCTTCAATTAATTAGAAGAGATAATAATTATTTTCCATTCTAACATTCATTTCTGTTTGCTAATTAATGACCTGTTAATACTTTTCAGATCAACAAATATTCTTAGTGTTTGATTCCTTATTTATATAATATGTAGCATATGAATTTAACTGAAGCTATGTAACTTTGATCTTTATGTTGTATAATTACAGCATTGTTTCAATTTGAAGTTATGGTTTAAAGAGCCATAAAATCTCAAATAACTTAAAGTATAGGTATATTTTTGCACAATACACTTGTGAATCTTCCTTGAACATTCAAGATAGGAATTCAAAAATTGCCATGAGGTTGTAGCTCTATTGAAATAAACTTAGATATGTAAAAAGAGAGAGAAAGAAATTTTTTCAGAGTTGAGCAGATCTCTTCTATAAGATATCAAAGAGCTCTATAGAAGATAATGTGTCCTTTCCTTTTCAAATACTTTGTTTGATTGAAATATTCTTTTTTCATTATAAATAGTTCTTTTACATATGTAGCCAATCTTTCCAGTTCCACCTTCTTTTCTTTCTCAAATATGGCAGTCAGATTTGTGAAGAGACTTCCATGTAACTGGTATTGGCCGTTGCCTAGGAACTTAAATGGAAGAGATGTCAGTCAAAACAGCCACACCTAGCTTCTCCACATTGCTGTAGCTTTCTTCTTTTTGCTTTGTCTTCTTTTCTTTCTTTTTCTTTCTCTCTCTCTCTGTCTTTCTTTCTTTCTCTTTCTTTTTATTCCTCCCTTCCTTTCTTCCTTCCTTCTTTTCCTTGCTTTCTTTCTCTCTTTTTTTAAAGAGGTTTATGGAATAAATCTAACCAAAGAATGTAAAGACCTTCACAGGGACAACTACAAGAAGCTAAAAAAAAAAAAAAAAAGACACTAAAAAGTGGAAGCACATCTCATGTTCCTTGATTGGAAGAATTAATATAATCAAAATGGCAATTCTGCCCAAATTAATCTTCATATTTAACACAATCCCAACCAAAGTTCCAGAGACATTCTTCACAGATCTAGAAAAGACAATCATACAGTTTGTCTAGAATCATAAAAGACCCTGTATTGCCAAAGCAATCCTGCACAGGAAGAGGGAGTAGGTGGCATCTCACTCCTTAACCCCAAAATATACTACAAAGCTGTGGTAATAAAAATAGCATGGTATTGGCACAGAAATAAACAAGTGGACCAATGGAACAGAATAGTCCCCAGAAATAAACTCTCAGACATACAGCCAATTGATTTTTGACAAAGGGTACAAGCCAATCCAGTGAGGAAAGGAAAACCTCTTTGGCAAATGGTGCTGGAACAACTGGATATCCACCTGCAGAAAGACGAATCTGAACCCCTACCTCTCACCTTTGACACAAATCAACTCAGAGTGGATCAAAGATCTAAACCTAAGACCTCAAACTATAAAACTGCTACTGGAAAATGCTGAAGAAACTCTAGGAGACATTGGGGTAGGCAAAGACTTCTTAACCCAGAGCCCCCAAAGCATAGGCAATAATCCCCAAAATAGACAGGTGGGATAACATCAGATTAAGAAGTTTCTGCACAGCAAAGGACACCATAATTAGTATGAATCAAAAGCTCTCACAATGGGAAAATATTTTTGTAAACTATGCATCCGATAAGGGACTGATAACCAGAATACACAAGGAGCTCAAGCAGCTGTCCCAAAAAAAGGTGATCAACCCTATTAAAAGAGGGGAGAATGAGCTGAAAAAAAATCACTCTCCAAGGAAGACATATGAATAGCCAAAAAAGTATATGAAAAAATGCTCATTATTTCTCATTATAAAGAAGATGCAGATCAAAACCACAATGAGATACCACCTAACCCCATTCAGAATGACTAAGATTAGGGACCAGCAGTTAGCATAATGGCTATGTCGCTGAACTCCCATATAGCTAACTGCAGTTCAGGTCCCAGACCCAGTGGCTTAAACTCAAGCCAGGCGCTTGTGCGTGCATACCCAAGATCCTGAGAGGAGAATGTAGGAGAAGGGATTGCAGCGTGGCCATCCCTCTTGGGGGGTGATTTCTTGCTTTCTATCTCTCTGTCTTTCTCTGTCTTTCTGGCAAGCGCACGCACCCTATAGCAAAAACCTCTCCAAAAAAATTTAAAAATTTTAAAAAAAGAATGACTAAAATGAAAAAAAAAAAACAGAAAATGATAAGTACTGGCAGAAGTGTGGTGCAAAGGAAACTCCTACACTGCTGGTGGGAATGTAAATTGGTCCAGTCATTCTGGAGAACAATTTGGAAATTCCTTAAAGACCTAAAAATAGAACTACCATATGATCCAGCAATCCCAATCCTTGGTATCTACCCAAAAGACAGAAGAATTCTTCATCGGAAAAGTGCTTGCACATGGATGTATATTGTGGTATAATTCAGAATTGCTAAGACATGGAACCAACCCAAATGCCCATGAACAGATGAATGGATTGAAAAAACTGTGGCATATATACTCTATGGAATACTATTCAGCCATAAAATACAACAAGACCCTGGATTTTGACAGAAAGTGGATGAATATGGAAGATTTACTGCTTAGTGAAGTAAGCCAGTCTATGAAGGAGAGACATTGTATGTCTCCACTTAATATATCCCTAGCGTCTGCACTCTATGGCCAAAACCGAATGACTGAAAGCTATAGAAACTAAGTAAATGATTGTGAACACCAGATACAGTGCAGGAAGAGGGCAGGTGAAGGAGTAGAGGAAGATAACTTTCTAGTATGATGAACTAGACTGGAAAGAAATATACATATGTTGGAATATTCACTTTGTCAGCTGGGTAGCATGACTGAATGTATAAAAGAAATAGAAAGAAAAAGAAAAAAAAATAAATTTAAAAAGAGTGTGTGCAGTCATGAGAGAGATGGAGACAGTGAGAGGGAAAGTTAGAAATCATCCCCAAAGGGTGGTCACACTACAATCCTTTCTCCTCCATTCTCCTCCTGAGATTTTGGGCACACACATGCCCATGCCTGGTGTGAGTTTTAAGCCATCGTGTCCAGGACTCAAACTGTGATTGGCCATGTGGAAGTCCAGTGACATAATTGCTACGTCATCTGCTGGACCCTGCTTTAGCTTTCTTAAAAGTATATGGCTGCATTCAAAGTTTGAATATTTTAAAAGAGGAAGATTAGGTATACATAGCTTTGCCTTTTTATAGCCAGTGCTAAAATTGCCAAATCATTCCCATAATATTTGATAAATTAAATGAGTCATTAAAGCCAGGTCTGATTCAAAAGGAGGGGAAAAAACAATCTTTTTTTAGGTTTTTGTCATAGAGTGCATATGCTTCTCCTCTCTCACTGGAGAGGAGAGACGAGGAGAAGGAAAGTGAGCAATCACTCCCCAGGGGAATGGCCCTGCTGCAATCCCTTCTCCTTCATTATCCTCCTGGGATCTTGGGTATACATGCACATGCACCTGGCATGATTTTTAATCCACCGGGTCCAGGACTCAAACTGCAGACAACCATGTGAAATTTTAACTGCCTTAACCACCAAGCCACCTGCTGGCCCTATCTACTTTTTGGTGGAAAAAGTGTCAGTATATTTGTAGGCATACTTTTAAAGTTGCAATAATCTGGCTTTATTCTTATTCCCACATGTAAAATATACTCACCCTTCTCTCATGATTGTCTGGAAAGTCTTATTTTTAATGAAATCATGCTCAGCTTGAATTTCTCAACATTTTACGACCTAACTTTGATTCGGATGCGGCTGTCTTCTCTGGTACAGTTCCTCCTGTGCAGCTGCTTGAGGGCCATTTCCCCGTATGGGAATGATAAAGATAAATTATCTGCCCTCTCACCTCACACAGAGATAGTATCCAACTACTACGCAACAGTGAGACTGGCCTAGGATAACTGCTTTAGACCCTCGCACTCACAAAGGGAGGAAGGGAGATGCACAAGAATCACATATTGGGTCTTTGGGGAAGTCATGACACATTTTTACACAGAAAGATACATCATGACATTCCTGATAACTTAATATTTATAGCAAATTTTAAATTTAGCCAGAAACATGCTGCCAGCTGATTGACTATGGCTCTGTCCTACTACCTGAGAATGATTCTGCATCAGTCTTAGATCTGCCTTTGAGGGTGTTTTCATTTTGTTTTTTGAGAGATTTTTGCTATAGGGTATGTGCATTCACCAGAGAGACAGAGGGAGTCAGAGAGACAGAAAGTAAGAAATCACCCCCACCACACACACCAGGGAAAATGACCATGCTGCAATCCTTTCTTCTCCATTCTCCTCCCAGGATTTTGGGCATGCACACACACACACAAACACACACACACACACAGACACACCTGGCATGAGATTTCAGTTGCTGGGACTCAAACCGTGGTCAACTGCACAGGAGTACAGTGACATAACCACTACATTATCTGCTGGCTCCATCACTTTTGAGATTCTTGATTCTGTCATCCAATTTATCTTTTCTTTCCTATTAGAAATGGCCAGTGCAGAGACCAGCAGTTGGTATAATGGCTATGTTGCTGGACTCCCACGTAGTCAACCGTGGTTCAAGTATCAGACCCACTGGCTTAAACTCATGCTGGGCACATGGGTATGCATGCCTGGGATCCCGAGAGGAAAATGGAAGAGCAAGGGTTGCGGCGTAGCCATCCCACCTGGGGCGTGATTTCTCACTTTCTATCTTTCTGTCTGTCTTTCTGATGAGCACACACGCCCTATAGCAAAAACCTCCCCCCCCAAAAAAAAAAAGGAAAAGAAAAGAAATGAAATGAAATGCAAATAAAAGAAAAAAGAAAAGAAAAGAAGAGAAAAGAAATAAAAGAAAAGAAGAGAAAAGAAAGAAAAGAAAAGAAAAGGCCAGTGCATATAGCTGAAGAGTTTCCTCAGCATATATCATGCTTTACTGGCTCAAGGCTTCAATAGATTCTTTTTACTTACTCTCAATTGGCAGAGTTTCTGCCAATTTATTACCTTAAAATTTTGCAGGTTTTCCATGAGTATTACTAGTATTCAACAAAAGCTACATTCACAAATCGTATTAAAACAAGCCTATTTCTTTGGCTTCCTGCAAGGTTGCTGAGGAGAAAGTCCTCAGGATGATTAGTAGCCTAATATTTAATGAAGAGGATCATGAAGGATGACATTCAGATGCCGGAAAGGTTTCTTGTCTGTTGGAAGTACCAGAATATGCATTTCTGTGGTGTTCACAGAGTGTTTTATAGTCATGACCTTAGTGTCTTCTTCATACTGTATTTTCCTCACAATGCCCTGAATTTGATCTGTTTTTTGAAAACAGTTTAAATTTTAGAATCATTTACTGACTGGAGAGTCTGTGGATGACAAATGGCTTTATTTCGACAATTTATTTGACAATAAAGAAATGTAAATAACTTGGAAATTTCTGGTCTCTTCGTGACAAAAAATAAATAATTTTTTAAATCTTATTTCGCTTCTTTTGAATTTCAGTATGAGCAACTAGAAGTCAAATGGTGACTTGAACACTGTCTGGAATATTCTTTAGTAGCTCATCAAGTTCGTTTTTTCTAGTTTTTACAATAACAAAGGTGACAGTGTCTTCAAATTTTCACCTACCAATAATATTTTTCTCACCAATCCTCACTCAAAATACCACCAAGCTTCCACTAAGGATCTCTCTAAGCCTCTGAAGGCTCTCACTAATGGTATTCCCAGTGCCCTCCTAGTTTCTCCCCAGCATCTTATAATAAGCCATTCCTACCTCCTTTAACTGTTTAGTACAGTAGCACCACTCCTGGAACTCCCATCGGTCCCAGGTACGTATTGCTGAAAAACAAGCTATTGCAATAGTTCACACTTAGAACAAAAACTTTTCTCACTCATAAATCTGACATTTGAGCAGGGTTTTGAGAGTAGTGCTTTCCAGGGTTTCATTGAGCATTTCCGGTAATGCTGGATGCTACAATCTGGATGCTGGAAATATTTGGAGACTGTCTGAGTGACGTATCTCCTGGTCAATGTTGGCTATGTACATTGGGGGATGCTATTGAGGTATATGCCACATGGATTTTCTATGTGATTTGAACACTTCAAAACATAGTTGTTGGTTTACCAGGGTGAATAGCCCAAGAGAGAAAAAAAGAACAAGCTTTTTCTACCCATGTATCAAGTCAGGCAGATTGTATTCTTCCTATTTTATTTATTAGCAAAGAGTCATAAAAGCTGTCCCACATTTGTTTTATTTTATTATTTTTTTAAAATTTTCCAGAGGGCGTATGTAGTGGCTGGAAAAAGAGATGGAGGGAGAACAAGAAAGCACCCTTCACGCCAAAGCATGGTCACACTGCAATCCCTTCTCCATTTCTCCCTCCTTTCAGGATTCGGGGCCCACACACCAATGCGTCCAAACTTGGACAGTGTGGTTGGCCATGCAGGATCCAGCCACCTTAAATACCAGATCGTGGTCTGGAACCTCACATATTTTTAAGAATTTTTTCTTTCATGAGTGAGACACTGGGAGGAAGTTAAGCACTCTCAACAGGGTTGCACTCTAAAATGTTCCTCCCAGTCTTTCCAGCAAACCTGGATCAAAGGCATGTGCGTGCTCGATGTACACAGGCCAACACGGGGAGCCGAACCCAAACTCCCCTGTGTCTTCCAGCATTGCAGAGCAGTTACTACTTTTGCCACTGTGGGGTTGAAAAGTTGGTCATCGTATATGTGGAGGGTTATTAAACTTAACTTTCTGAAGGACAAGTTTCAAGGGATTTGCTGACCAGTTTTGAGCCCACAATTCTAACATTGACCATGACATAATTGTCTCCTTTATACTTCCAATCCTGGTTCATGCTGTGCTCAGTAGCCTAAAGCATTTGGAAATATTTTTCTCTATTACATCTTGCAGTTGAGACTCTCCAAATATCTTTTTTGCAATTAAATTCAAAATTTGACCTTTTCTTTCTTGTACCATTTGTGCTACTGCAAATAAAATTATGATATCTTAACCCCTCAAGGATATAAGCAGAGGAGTATGTAGATAGATATTCATGTAATAGAATTGCAAAGAATAAATATAAAAATGGAGGGATAGAGAAATACATTTCAGAATCTGTCAAAGAATGTTTTCGTGGAACCGGTGGTTTCCATGTAAGTGGACATTTGTAATACTAATTTTAATCACAGTATATTATTTTAACATATTTTAAGATCTGTACCAAAGATAGTGTAAGCAGGTATAAAAGAGAGATCTAGAGATCTTTTAAAGTAGAGAGAACATTGAAAAACAAGCCAAGCACATATAGTCAAATTTACTTTAAAACAAATTTTCCAATGCAATTTTATGGAAAAAAAAAAAAAGTCTTTCTAATAGCAAATGCTACAGGAAGAATTGAGTAGTTATATTGCAAAAATAAACATTGATTTCTTCTCCAGGTCCCTCTCTCTTTCTCTCTCTCTCTCTCTCTCACACACACACACACACACACACACACACTCTCTCTCTCTCTCTCTCTCTCTCTCTCTCTCTCACTCATAATAACAGAAATAGAATATACTTTTTAAAAATATTTTTAAGGTTTTTGCCCAGGGGAGCATGCACTGGCTAGAGAAAGAGATAGACAGTGAGACAGAAAGTGAAATCACCCCAGGGGTTATGGCCATGCCAAAATCCCTTCTCTTCCATTCTTCTCCTGGGATTTTGGGCACACACGCACGTGTGTGATTTTCAAGCAACCAGGTTCAGGACTCAAAATGCTTTCAGCCATGTAGAAATTCAGCACTTTAGTCACTATTTCATCACCTGTTGGCCCCTAAAACATATTTCTAATCTAAAATCTGACATCATAAAACCTTTAAAAGATTATGTGACTCTATTTGTAAACTTGAGTTAAGTTTTTTGTGTGTGTGTGCAAGGTAGTAACTCTAACATACACAAAAAAGCATTAATCATAAGGTAGAAAAAAAACAAATTAGATTTTGTTACATTAAAAGCAATTGTTTATTGCGACCAACAGATGGCATAATGAGTATGTTGCTGGACTCCCACGTAGTCAAAGCGGTTCAAGTCCTGGATCTGGCAGCTCAAAACTCATGCCAGACATGCATGTGTGAAAGCCCAAAATCTCAAGAGGAAAATGGAGAGGGGAGTCCAGTGTGGGCTTCTCCTGGGAGATAATTTCCTGCTTTCTGTCTCTCCATCTCTCTCTGTCTCTCCAGCAAGCATACATACTCTATACCAAAAATTTCTCTCTCTAAAAAAAATAATAATTGTCTATTAAAAGACACCATTAAGAACCAGCCAATGACATAATGGTTGCGTCGTTGGACTCCCACATGGTCAACTGCAGCTTGAATCCTGGACTAAAACTCAAGCTGGGAACATGTGCATGCATGCCCAAGGTCCCAATCCCCCCTGGGGAGTGATTTCTTGCTTTCTGTCTCTTTGTCTCTCTGGTGAGCACACATGCTCTATAGCAAAAAAATCTCTCTCTCTCTCTTTCAAAAAAAGACACCATTACTAAAATGACAAGATTTATTTGTAATATATACATTTATCTGACAATGAACTTATATTCAGAATGTATAAAGTCTATAAATCCATAATTAAAAAGAATATAAGCACATTTGTTTAAAACAGTGGCAAATGATTTGAACAGACATTTAACATAAGAAACAAATACAAACACATGGCCACAAAACTCTAAATAAGAGTACATAATTGCATTAGTTATAATGGAATTGTTAATTAAAAGCATGATTAATTTCCATGTTATATTAGCAAGAATAATGAGAATGAAGAGCAAGATGAATTCTCATACATTATGTGTGTGAGTGTAATCTGCAAATACTCATTATAAATTTGCTGACAAATTCTAATAAATTGAAAGAGTATGTGTATTATCATAATTCAGATTTCTATTTTTCTAAATATTTACCTAAAAGAACAAATGCACGGCAATTTATACAATATTGTTTATTACAGCATTAATAATACTGCCAAATAATGGGGAAATGAAGCTAAATATTCAAAATGGAAGAGTGGATAATCAAAGTTCAACATATTTCTCCAAGGAGATGTTATACAGTAATATAAAGAAATGAAATGCTTTTGAATGCAACAACCTGAATGAATCTTAAAAGCTTTTTGTTGATTAAAAGAAGTTAGATATTCAAAAATACCTATTATACAGTTCTATTTGTCTATTCTAAAACAGACAAAACTAACCTATGGGCTTAAATTTATAACAGTAGTTGGTTTGGTGGTAGAGACTGGAGTGTGGTCCAGGGGAACTTTCTGGAGTGGGAAAAAAAAATCTTTCTTTTCTCTGAGACCAGCAGTTAGTGTAATGGCTATGTCGCTGGACTCCCACATAGATGACCGCGGTTCGCGTCCCGGACCCGGTGACTTAAACTCACGCCGGGCGCGTGTGAGTGCATGCCCAAGATCCTGAGAGGAGAATGGAGAAGAAGGGATTGCGGCGTGGCCATCCCCCCTGGGGGGTGATTTCCTGCTTTCTGTCTCTCTGTCTCTCTCT
>NW_006159428.1:2636458-2649098 GCF_000334495.1 Tupaia belangeri chinensis
TCAAAGGGCAACAGAGGGCGCCAAGGAGAGGGGAGACAGTAAGAGAAAGAAATGAAATGCGTTTGAATGCAACAACCTGAATGAATCTTAAAAGCTTTTTGTTGATTAAAAGAAGTTAGATATTCAAAAATACCTATTATACAGTTCTATTTGTCTATTCTAAAACAGACAAAACTAACCTATGGGCTTAAATTTATAACAGTAGTTGGTTTGGTGGTAGAGACTGGAGTGTGGTCCAGGGGAACTTTCTGGAGTGGGAAAAAAAAATCTTTCTTTTCTCTGAGACCAGCAGTTAGTGTAATGGCTATGTCGCTGGACTCCCACATAGATGACCGCGGTTCGCGTCCCGGACCCGGTGACTTAAACTCACGCCGGGCGCGTGTGAGTGCATGCCCAAGATCCTGAGAGGAGAATGGAGAAGAAGGGATTGCGGCGTGGCCATCCCCCCTGGGGGGTGATTTCCTGCTTTCTGTCTCTCTGTCTCTCTCTGTCTGTCTGGCGAGCGCACGCATCCTATAGCAAAAAAAAAAACTCTCAAAAAAAAATCTTTCTTTTCTCTTCTCTTTGTTTTTCACTTTGATTTGCATATAATACTTGTACATCTTTGTGGCATACAGTGTGGGTTTTTCCCAAATATAATACAGTATATAATAATCACATCTGAAAATAAAGGATCACCTCCAACATTTATTGTTTCTTGGTCCTGTGTACATTCAACATTTACTCTACTGGTTACATGGAAACATATATTGAATTGTCACCAAGGTGCTGTACTAGTTTATAGCCCACTGCACTTGTTTACATGCACTCCTGTGTCTGTTCAAGTTCTCTCCATCACCCCACGCAATTCAGTTGCATTTACTACTTTTACAATATTGTACACTAGAGCCTCTAATTAATTCTAAATATTTTCACCACTCTCAAAAGAAATTACATACCTTTTTCACAGTTAATCCCCACTAGTGATTCCCCTCCATCCTTTACAGCTACTGACAATCATTATTCTGTTTCTGTTTCAAAGATTGATCTACTCTGGATATTTCCTGTAAATGGAATCACACAATGTATCTCCTTGCTATCTGGCTTATTTCATATAACAGAATAATTCTCAAGTGCGCCCATTTTCCATCATGCACCAGTATTTTATTTTTTTAGTACATGTAAGTATGATAGCTAATTTTATGTGTGACCTTGCCTAGGCCAGCATAGACAGACATTTGTTCACACATTATTCTAGATGTTTATATGATTTTTAAAGGTGGTATTGAGATTTAAATATGTAGACTTTGAGTAAAATATATTACTCTTCATAAAGTGGATGGGTTTTATCCAATAGGTTGAAGACTTTAATAGAAAAATGACTGACTAGTCTAGAAAAGAAGGAATTCTGCCAGCAGACTGTTTAGAAATGCTACTTTTCCCTGGATCTGCAGCCTGTCCATCTACCTTATGGATTTTGGATTTGCTAAACCTTTGTAATCACATAAAGAAATTAAAATATGTCTCCACTCCTACTCTTTATTTTTCTAACTAGATACACATGCATGCACATACATACAAATACCTATACACATACACACTTGTACCCATGTGCTTATGTATAGATAGATATTAACATGCTATGCACAAATGCATTATGTAGATAGATGACAGATACTACCTTTAGGTCTAGATCTGCACCGATGTATGTCTATGTTTATTATTAAGAGTTACCTAGAGGCAAACAACATTATATAATATGCTACATTTTTTACAATCAGTGTAAGTATGTTGACATAGTTTATGTTACAGTTCACTCAGTGTTTTGACAAATGCATAACCATATGTACCAACCATACAGAGTGGTTTTACTGCCCTAAATAGTCTTACACTCCACCTATTCATTCATCCCTCCCTGTAATCCTGGCAACCACCAATCCTCTCACTCTGTCCACAGTTTTGCCTTTTCAAAAAGGTTGTAAAAGGGCCAGCAGGTGCCAGAGTGTTTAAGGCACTGGACTCCCACATGACCACAGTTGGAGTCCTGGATCCAGAAACTTGAAACACACTGTGTACATGTGCATGACGCTGAAAATCCTAGGAAGAAAATGGAAGAGAAAGGATTGCAGCATAGTAACACTCTATGAGGGGTGATTGCTCACTTTCCCACTCACTGTCTTTGTATCTTCAATGACCACATGTGCCCAAAGGCAAAAAAAAAAAAAAAAAAAAGGTTGGAAGGATGCATTATATGCATTATATAGCCTTTTCAGATTGATTTCTTTCATTTGGCAATATACTCTTAAGTGTCTTCCATACACTTTCATAACTTGATAGTTTTTTGTTTGTTGGTTTGTTTAAGCTCTGAATAATATGTCATTGCCTGGATCCACAGTCTATTTACTCCTTCTGTCTCCTAAAGGGTACCTTGGTTGTGCCCATGCTTAGGCAGTTATAAATAAACCTGCTGTAAATATTCACACACAAATGTTTGCAGATATAATTTTCAACTAATTTGGGTGAATACCAAGGAGCATAAATGATGAGTCATATGATAAGACTACGATTCGTTTTGCAAAATCTGCCAAAAGCCTGTATCAGTTTGCATTCCCACCAGCAATGAATGAGAGTTCATGTTGCTCCCTATCATCACTAGCATCTGGGTTATCGATGCTTTGGATTTTGGTTACTCGAATAGGTGTGTATTATTACACTGTCATTTTAATTTGTGATTTGCAACCTCTTAATGATACTATGTAGAGCATCTTTTCCTAAGCTTATTTGCAATCTGCATATCTCCTTTGGCAAGGTGGCTGCTCAAATCCTGGCATTCTCCAATCAGGAACTTTATTTTTTTAAATCACTGTTCATTTAAAAGTATTCTTTGTATATTTTAGATAATGTTCCTTTATCAGATATATCCTTTTATATAATGTCCCCTTATCAGATATATCCTTTGCAAATATTTTCTCCCATCTGTGTCTGTCTTTTCATTGTCTTGACATTGCCCTTTGCAGTGCACAAGTTTTCAATTGTAATAAAGTCCAGCTTTTGATTATTTCTTTCATGTATCATTCCTTCAGTGTTGCATTTAAAAAGTCATCGCCACACACAAAGGTCATTAAATGGTCTCCTATATTATTTTCTAGGAGTTCTGCATTTCTCCTTTAGGTCTATAATTGATTTTGAGTTTATTCTGTAGAGTGTATGGTCTGTGTCTAGATTTATTTATTCATTCTGTTATTTTTGGATATGGATGTAGTTCTTTTTGCATTTCTTGTAAAGAATATCTTTGCTTCATTGCCTTGCATTTAATTCTTTGTCTAAGATCAATTGGCCATATTTTTGTGGGCAAATTTCTAGAATATTATTTTCCTTATTGATATCTTTTCAATACTTAATTAGTTATTGAAAATGTAGTATTGAACTCTTCATCGTTTATTAGGTAAGTATTTGTCCCTTGAAGTCTTTAAATCTTTGCATTATAGATAGTACTTTGGGGTTCTGTTCTTTGGTGTGTGTATGTTTATAATTGTTATAGTTTCTTGATTAATTGATCCTTTTATTAATATGTGATGTCCCTTGTTTGTCTTGTGTAACTACTTTTGACTCAAATGTATTTTGTCTGATATTACTACAGTCACTTTTAATAGATTTTGGTCATTATGAACACGGAATCAGTTTTTCTAAGCCTTGCGTTCAGCTGATTCATGTTTCGAGAACCTAAAGTGAGTCTTTTGCAGGCGACAAATAGTTTGATCTCTTTTTTTTTTAAGTTTCTGGGCTTTACGTACGGCTTCATGGTTAACGCACCTGGGTTTTATGGGTAACATCATGGTTTGAGTCCCAGACCTGGTGGCTTAAGAAACTTGCTGGGCAAATGTGTGCATAAGTGCCCAAAATTCTGAAAGAGGAGAGAAACGATGGAAAAGGGATTGTGACATGACCATTCCCCATGGGAAGTCCTTTCTCACTTTTCTTCTGTGTCTCTGTATCTTTCTCCAACAATCATGTATTTTAAAAACAAAAATTTTTACAGTTAATTCCTAACATTTGACTGAACAATTTAATCCATTTATAATTAACGTAATTACCAATTAAAAAGGACTTACTTGGACCCCCTTATTATTTGTTTTCCACATATCTTTTATGCCTCTTACTTCCTATATTTTTGTCTTTTATTTTGTTGATATTTTCTATTTTACCATTTTAATTCCCTTAACTATACATTTTAAAAATATTTTCTTTGCAGTAACCATGGGTACTACAGCTAGCATCTCATATTTTTAGCAGTCTAATTTGAATTTTTACCCACTTCACTTCAAAAACTACAAAATCTCTGTCTCTTTACAGTTTCACCTCACCTTATGCTGTTATTATGACAAATTTTAATACATCAGGTTTTCATTCTTATTTTTTAGAATCAGTTTATGTATTTATCTTTTAAGTCATGCAAAAAAATTAAAAGATGAGCTACAAACAGAAAATACTATATACGCTTTGATATTTACTATGTAGTTAGCTTTACCAGAATTCTGTATTGATACAGTCTAGAGTTCCTATCTACTATCCTTTCTTTTTACCTGAAAGACATCTGTTGGTATTTCTTATGGGAAGTTCACAATGGCCTCTGACATCTCTATTTCTTCAGCTTGTGACTCATTAGTGTTTTCACAGAGATTTACTTAGAGGTAATAGCTGAAAATCCGGTATAGTAAGGGGCTAGGAGAAAACAGGAGAGGAGAAAAAGAGAGAAAAGCACACACACACAATATTTTACAGATTTATTAAAAACCAGTAGAAAGGGGCCAGCAGATGACATGGTGGTTAAGGTGCTAGATCCCACATGGCCAATTCAGCAGTACCGGTCACAGACCTGGTGGCTTGAAAAACAGGACAGGTGCATGCGCATGCATGTTCAAAAATCCAAGAGGAGAATGGAGAAGGGACTGCAGAGCAACCATCCCCCCAGGGGTGATTTCTCACTTTCCCCCTCTCTCTGCTGTCTCTCCCAGGAGCGCATGTGCCCTGTGGCAAAAATCTAAAAAAAACAAACAAATAAACAACAACAACAAAAAACCTAAACCTGTGTGGTGGGAGGCGGGGGAGTGTCTCTCCAAGTCTGTGCAGTTCGGCTCAGTGTTCTAACACTTTTTCAATACTTAGCTAGGCCAATTACAACTCTGCCTTAGTCTTTACCTCCTGGGTTCATTGAGCCTAAAGATTAGTCAGAAAAATGATTAGGGTCTTCCCATGTCTGTTTTAAGCATGTATCCTTTCCTGAACATTCATGGGGCTTTCTAATTTCCCATGTACATGAGGACTTTTGGACCTTTAAACCTCCAAAGAAACACTGCCCCCAGCATTTTCTGTCTGGCTTTTGCATTTCCATTGTATGTCTCAACTCTGATACTTTGCTACAGGCAGCTGTGGGTTTTTATTTTCTTTAGAAAGTGTTCTAGAAATGCCTATCCCTCTTCTGTCCTGCATAATTTCCAAGTAAGGGTAAAAACAAATAAAGAAACAAAGAGCAAGCACTTTAGGTCAGTTCTGTAGACAAAAGTATGTTAATGTCAGCAAAGCACAATTATTTATAAATAGACTCTGTTCTGTTCCATCTAAAACCAGGACCAAAACTCCACACTGGAAGTATGTCACTGATGATCTGGAGAATGGGTTGGAAAGGGGCAAGCAAAATACCTCTCACAAGTTGAATCCAACAATTTTCACAATTTTAAAAATGTGTCTGTGTAGGGACAGTCCTACCAAGTATTTGAGTTCCCATTTTCAATCAGTGAACTGTACCCTAAAAGCAAATGAGTTGATAAAATATATAAAGTTCAATGTCGCATTTTGAAATTAGTGAAAACCTTGATTACAAAAGCCAAAACAAAACCAAAAACAATGCACTAACTTCAAGAATGAAAAGAACAGGGGACCAGCAGTTAGCGTAACAGCGTAATGGCTATGTCGCTGGACTCCCATCTAGTTGACTGCGGTTCGCATCCCGGACCCGGTGGCTTAAAACTCACGCTGGGCGTGTGTGCGTGCGTGCCCAAGATCCCAGGAGGAAAATGGAGGAGAAGGGATTGCATCATGGCCATTCCCCCTGGGGGGGGGCGTTTTCTCGCTTTCTGTGTCTCTGTCTCTCTCTCTGTCTGGCGAGTGCACGCGTCATATGGCAAAAACCTCTCCAAAAAAAAAAAAAGGAGAATGAAAAGAACAGCATATTTAGAGAATTGTTCTACCATCAACACTGGATAAAGAAAGTGAACATTTCTTTACTCTATAAAAATCCCAAAACAATGGCATCTATGAAATAGTAGAATAAAATGAAAAAACATATTAGGCAAATTATGAAATAAAATTGTTTCTGGGATACCTTGAATCTATGTTAAGACAAAATTTTAAAAATTACCCATTGCTATGGACAGAAATGTGTCCCCAGAATTTAAATGTAAAAGCCCCAACTCTTGACCTGACTGTATTTGGATATGGGCTTTTTTGAAAGGTAATTAGGGTTATATTAGTCATATGAAATTAATGTCTGATCAATAAGAGACATTGGAACATTCACCCTTTCCACATGTGAACACAAGGAACAGATTGTGAGCTTGCAGTGAGAAGGTGGGTGCCTACACGCCACGAGATCTTGGAATAAAACCTACCTTGTTGGCACTTGACCTTCGACTTCCTTGCCTTCAAAATTGTGAGATACTTAATTTGCCAAAGTCACAGAGAAGCAACCACTACCCCAGTGCATTCGGAAGTCAAGGTACTGGGCTAAGGTGGATTATTCTTGAGCCTTAGAATTCTTCCTCACCAGGCTTTAAACTTTTCATTCCTCCCATCTTTCCTAGTTCTCCCTTTTGGAATGGTCACGTGTACCCTATGTATGTTTCACTATTATATTTTGGAAACTTTCAACTGGTTTGGTTTCACAGGTTCACAGCTAGAGAAGAATCTTGCCTCAGGATTAATCATTCACAGAGTGTGACCCACGTCCAATTTAGTTGAGACTTAGATGAGTCTTTGGACTTTAGATGTAAGGGTTGATGTTGAAATAGAAGAAGACTTTGGGGCATAGTGGAATAGAATGAAAGTATTTTGCATGTCATAAGGAAGTAAGTATCAGGAGGCAAAAAATTGTGTCCCCTAGAAATTCAAATGCTGAAGCATTCAACATTGCCATGAATATTGGAGGAAAGTACTTTAAGGAAGTGAACAAAGTTAAATAAGGTATTAGAGACGAAGCTTGATTTGATGACATCTGTGTTCCTCTCTAGCATGTGAGGTTACAGCAAGAAAGTAGTATATCTGCAAGCCAGAAAGAACCCTGCCCAGAGACTGAATGCTGCTAAAACCACATTCTTGGAGTTTCTGGACTCCAGAACTGTAAGAAAATATTTTCTGTTGCGTAAGCCACCTAAGCAGAGGTATTTTGCTATGGCAACTTGAGCTGACTTTAAAAAAAAAAAAAAAAAAAAAAGTGTTCAAGGCAGTCAAAATTAGAGTAATCATCAAAGACAAACCTTGCGAGACCAGCAGTTAGCGTAATGGCTATGTAGCTGGACTCCCATGTAATCGACCACGGTTCGCATCCCGGACCTGGTGGCTTAAACTCATGCCAGGTGCATGTGCGTGCTTGCCCAAGATCCCAAGAGGAGAATGGAGGAGAAGGGATTGTGGCGTGACCATCCCCCCTGGGGGGTGATTTCTCGCTTTCTGTCTCTCTGTCTCTCTCTGTCTGTCTGGCAAGCGCACACGCCCTGTAGCAAAAATCTCTCCAAAAAAAAAAAAAGAAAGACAAACCATGCAAAACCTTTGTAAGAGTTCACAGGTGTGCAGCTTATAGAGATCTATGTACATAGAAACAAAGGGGAAAAAATTAAACAAAAATTTTACTTAGTGCATTTATAAATGGAAAATTAACCAAGATAATATATAATTTTTCTTCTCAAAAATGTGTGTTATTTTAAGAAACAAAATATTGGCTATTCTAGTCAATTTTTTAAAAGTTATCAAATTATTCATGTAAAATGTTCAAGTTTTGAACTAAAAGACTATCTAGATTTCTCAATTTTGACCTTAATGATGGAAATTTAATTATTTTATAGATTCTACTTGTAGAATGCAAAGTTTGACCTGTTATACTTCAACTATTTATTTTTCCTGACATTTCTCTTTCCTCAACACCAAAATTTACATCTAAAATTAAATATTAATTTAGCTTTGTTTGATCATCACTTAAAATAATAACTAACTATATGTGATCCCAATACTTGTTGACAAAGGTTAAACTCTACATCACTAGGATTCTGTGATGACAAAATGAAATATTTATTGTCTTTATGATAGCTACATGACCTGGAGTAACATGATTATTTTCACTGTGACCAAGTGACTTGAAAATCACATGGGGTATGTATGCATGCATGCCCAATATCCTGGGAGCAGAATGGAGAAAAGGGATTGCAGCATGACTATTCACCCTGAGGAGGTGATTTCTCATTTTCCCTCTCAGTGTCTGTCTCTCTTTCTGGCAAGCACATGTGCACTAAGTTAAAAATCTCTTAAAATAATTGGGACCAGCAGTTAGCATAATGGCTATGTCACTGAACTCCCATGTAGCTGAATGCGGTTTGAGTCCCGGACCTAGCATCTTAAACTCATGCCAGGCACATGTGCGTGCGTGCCCGCCCAAGATCCCAAGAGGAGAATGGAGGAGAAGGGATTGCAGCGTGGCCATCCCCCCCTCGGGGGGAAGGTGATTTCTCGCTTTCTATCTCTCTGTCTTTCTAGAGAGCACACACGCCCTATAGAAAAAATTCTGAAAAAAAAGCTCTTAAAAAAATAAAAACAGGTTGGACACTATAAAGTTTACATTGAACAAACTTATGTTCTTTTTTAAATTAGTAAAAGCTAATACTTCAACCAGTTACAGATATTAAGTGCCTCCAAATCTTTCTTCATATAATTTGACAGCTGTAATTTATATGACTTTTTTCATTAAGTAGTAAACAAATATATTAACACAGTAGAGTTTCTGAATTAACAGACTACTGAACATTCTTCTCTGAGACTTGTACCAACTTTGGAATCAGTATCAATTATATAACATTTAGAAATTGTATGAATCATACTAATAATGATAGAATGGTTATATTTCTGGTCACACATAAAGAATTACATACAAAAACAAATATCTTATTAATTGCATAGTAGTAAATGTAACAAATCGATGTCATATTAACAAGTGTTATTTCAATAATAAGTTTCTAAAAAGATTAGTGGTTTAACATTTCACAAATCATTGTTCATAGCTTGAAGTTAATTTCCATAGCCAATGTTTTGTATTTAACACTTTCTATTTATATAATTTTTTTCTGAACATAGAAGTATTGACAACTATATGTAAATGTAGATATTAATGTATAAATAATGTGAGAATATTAAATATATAATTTAATTACATTTTCTTCAAATTAGGACCAATTTGCATGTTTCAATTATATTTTCTTTACAATTGTTTTGCTATTTTAAAATGACATGAGTCAAAATATGTAGACTTCCTAAACATCATAAAAGAAAAACACTACATTAGTTGTTTTAAGGGGAGTTGACTTGGTGATTTTGTAACTGGGAATATCACGTAAAAGAGGGATCTTACGTTGTTGTATTTACATATAAGAATCGGTTATCTGGTCTTTTGCATGTCTAGAGCTAAGGTAATAACTCATGAATGGTGTGGTGGCACAGTTCAGCTAGAATCACCAAGAAGCAGAAGTCAGTGTGCAATGAGAATATTTAGAAAGAAAAAAGGCCAAGAAAGCAGAAAGCATGTGTAACATTTCTAATTTCCAGCTGAATTTCGTCCATCTTGAGGTAGAGCTTATCCTTGTCTTTGTATTTTAGAAGACACCTTCCTGACCCTTTAATAACTCATACTTTTTGTTTAAATCAGCTTCAGTATGTTTCTCTAATCTTTAACCACAAAAGTCTTAGTAAGATGAAATATTTTTCAAAGTCATAAATTATGGCTCACCCAAGAAACTCTTGCTTATTTGTACACTCTATGATTTGACCTTCATGCTTCTAGGGCACTTTTTATTCCAGGAAGATTCAGCTACTTTGAATGATCAACAGTGAGGTAACCTCAAATTTATTTCAGAAGCTAAAAAAAGGTCATGATCTAAAATAAAATAAAAGCAGGACAACACGAATTTGAAGTAGATTTAGAATTGCTGATGCAGGCACAAAGGCTCTTTAGTTTTGCCATCCAATGCAGTAATAAAATGACGAGCCAAGGGAAAAGGAAGGCTATGGAAATACACCCTAAGTGTATATTTGCCATTACTCTTCCACTGACTTCATCGCATTAGTAAATCAAGAAGAGTACTGTATTAGCTCAGTATCTACAGCTACATTCCTGAATATAATGTTTCAGTTGTAAACCTTCTTGAGTTTCCCTGTCATCCCATAGGCTGCAAGATGACCAAAAAACTGGCAGAAAATTTCATACTACTATTATCAATCACAGTATGAAAATAAACAATAAACACATCAACTATACATGATAAATACATGGTACTGGATGACATTATTATAGCATGACTAATAAAGATAATTTGAAAGAGCACATTGACTTTCTGTGCCCAGAACTTGAAGTAAATATACAATTTAATTTTTATCCCTTAGAAGCATTCATTTATTTATTTATTTTAGAATGATGACATTATTCATTTTGCTAAAGAAATCTGCTCTGGGTTTCAGGTTCTAAAGCTCAGTTAAATTTGATTTTAATGTGATGAGGTAAATGAAAGCTATAGACAGATTGAAGATGAAAGTTTAGATACCTGCTGGCAAAACTGAAAGACATAAAAGTGTGGAGCCAAAGAAATCTGGGACCAGCAGATGACATAATGGTTACACTGCTTGACTACCAAATGGTCAACCACAGTTTGAGTCCTGGACCTGGTGGCTTTAGACTCACACCAGGCATGTGTGTGTGTGAATGCCCCAAATCCTGAGAGAACAATGGAGGATAAGGGATTATCTTGTGGCCATCACCCCCTGGAGGGTGATTTCTCTTTTTCTGTCTATCTCTGTATCCAGTGAGTGCACACGCCCTATAGCAAAAATCTCTTTAAAAAAAATTCTGACAGTGCCTCTTAGCAAATATGAACTTCAAACTGTAACCCTATTTACTTTTTAATATATTTCATAAAACTTTTTCATTTTATATTAGGACCCAGGTGGCATAACTATTTGGGATTCATGTGGAATACTCAACAAAAATATAAGCATCCATTGGAAAAAAAAATTCCTTGTTTTTTAAAGGGGAATATTCAGTTTTGTTCACAAGGTATTATTAAATACTTTCTATCTATTGCAGATTTTCTTTAGTGACAGAAAACATTATTATAAATATCCATATAAAAATCATATTGGTTTATTTCGTGGAATTACATTTTTGTCTAGCAATAAATTCTGTTCTTTCTTTTCCATTTTGTTTTTTAAAATTTAATCACTGTGTATTATTACAACATACCAAATAAATTTCCCCATGCTGAATGCACTGCATATTCATTCAATCAAAGATATTATCATACATATTATTATCAACAGATAATTTTCCATTTTTGTGTCCCATAAATGTTTTGCTTCTTTCTTTTCCCTGTTGATTCAAATCACCTTCCACAATTTCCAACCGTTCTCTCGCACGTCTCTAATATCCACGGTTGATCTCCATGCCTTTTTATCTTCCAATCTTTAAGTTTCTGCAATAGAGTGCAGACATTCAATATGTATTGAGTGGGACATACAATGCCTCTCTTGTATCATCTGGCTTTGCACGGCTTAGCAGTAGATCTTCTGTATTTGTTCACTTTCTATCATATGAGAGGGTCTTACTGTTTTTTGTGACTAATTTCCCATCTTTTAATTGGGTTGGTCTTTTTTCTTTGTTTTGGATAAGCTACTTGAGTTTTGTATATATTCTGGTTATCAGTCCCTTATCTGAGGCATAGTTTGCAAATACATTATTTAATTCCAAGGGTTGCCAATTCATTCTAATTATTGTTTCTTTTGCTGTATAGAAACTTTTTAACCTAATGTAGTCCCACTTGTCTATTTTTGGGATTATTGCCGGTGCTTTGGAAACGATCTTAATTTTAAAATATTTGCCTAATCCGATGTCTCTACAACTTTCTCCTATGTTTTCTACCAGTAGTTCTTTAGTTTGTGATCTCAGTTTTATATTTTCAAACAATTTTGAGTTGTTTTTTGTTAGGGTGAGAAATAGAGGTACAATTTCATCTTTCTACAGAAGGATGCCCAGTTTTTCTAGTACTATTTGCAAAAAAGATTTTCTTTTCCCTATTAAATTATCTGATGTCCTTTGTCAAAAATCAGTTGGATATATGTTTTGGGGTTTATTTGTGGGGTCTCTATTCTGCTCCACTGATCTACAGACCAATTTTTTTTTAGATGGCATGATTTTTTTCTATAATTTATTTTTTATTATAATTTTTTTTCCATCACAACACACAAATGAATTTTCCATCCAAAATACACTGTGCATTGGCTCAATCAAGCACATCAACATACATGTTCTCAGCAAATAATTTCTCAATTCTTATGTCCTGCATACCTTGCCTTT
>NW_006159428.1:2650267-2671953 GCF_000334495.1 Tupaia belangeri chinensis
TGTTTTGGTTATCATGGCTTTGTAATATATTATGCAGTCAGGGAGTGAGATGCTTCCTATTCTTCTCTTCATACACATTATCACTTTGGCAATACAGGGTCATTTATGATTCAAGACAAATTCTATGATTGTTTTTTCTAAATATTTGAAAAATGTTTCTGATAATTTGATTTGAATTGCATTAAATATATAGATTAATTTGAGTAAAATTGACATTTTGATTGTATTAATTCTTCCAATCCAAGACAAAGGATGTTTTTCCACTTTTTGTGTCATTTTCAACTTCTTTCTTTAGTTTTTCATATTTTTTTTCCTTGTAGAGGTCTTTTACTTCTTTGATTAGGTTTATTACTAGGTTTCTCATACTATTTGTGATTATTGTAAATGGGATTGCTTTCTTCAATCCTGCCTCAGTTTGCTCATTTTTCATACATGGAAATGCTATAGATTTTTGTATGTTGATTTTGTATCCTGTCATTTTACTGTATTCATTAACCACTTCTAGGAGTTTTTTCACAGATTCTTTTGGGTTTTCTATGTACATAATCATGTCATTTGCAAATAAAGATAAGTTCACTTCTTCTTTCTCCATTTGAGTGCCTTTTATTTTACTCTCTTGTCTGGTTACACAGGCTAGAACTTTCAGTACTATATTGAAGAGGAACAGAGAAGGGGGCAGCCTTGTCTTGTTCCAGCGTTTAGTGGAATAACTTTCAGTATGATGTTAGCTGTGGATTTTTCATATTATGACTTTAATTGTATTGAGAAATATCCCATCCTTCTATACCCATTTTGCTGAGAGTCTTAATCATTAAGCGATGTTGTATTTTATCGAATTTTTTTTCTTCATCAATCGATATGAGCATATGGTTTTTATCTTTCTTTCTGTTACTATAGTAAATTATATTTATTTTTTTTGTATATTGAACCACTCTTGCATCCCTGGAATAAAGCCTATGCTGTTGTGGGTTACAATCTTTTTTATGTGTCATTGGATAGATTTGCTAGTATTTTATTGAGAATTTTTGCATCTATATTCATCAGAGATATTGATCTATAGTTTCCTTTTGGGGGGGTATAAGGGTAACGGAAGCTTCATAAAATAAATTTTGAGGGTTCCTTCCTTTTAGATCTTTAGAAATAGTATGAGTAGATATGGGTTAGAATTTATTCTTGAAAACATCATGGAAAAAATAGTATCTTGAACATTCAACTTAAATGACATTTAAAAAAATGGGTAGATTATTCCTCTCAAATTAAGGAAATAAAAATTAATATATATTTGCCATTTTATAGCATACTATAGAATGTAATAATACATTCCATCTGCCTAAAATATATTTTAAATTTTACGATAAACAAAATCTTTTCGGTTCTTGAGTTTAAACTTGAACCATCTCTCTGCTTTTCTGACAAGCTTTACTAGTAGACCTCTTATTCTACTGAATATTTTGGAGAGTTTTTTTGTTTGTTTGTTTGTTTTTGTTTTGTTTTGTTTTGTTTTTGCTATAGGGTGCATGCGCTCACCAGACAGAGAGAGACAGAGAGACAGAAAGTGAGAAATCACCCCCCGGGGGAATGGCCACATCGCAATCCCTTCTCCTCCATTCTCCTCTTGGGATCCTGGGCACACACGCACACGCGCCTGGCGTGAGTTTAAGCTGCTGGGTCCAGGACTCGAACTGTAGTTGACTACATGGGAGTCCAGTGACATACCCTTTATGCTAACTGCTGGTCCCTCTACTGGATTTTTTTTCTAAGATATATTTTTGCTATCAGGCACATGCACTCACCAGAGTGACAGAGAGAGACAGAGAAACTAAAAGTGAGAAATTAACCCCCAGGGAGGATGGCCACACTGCAATTCCTTCTTCATTCTTCTCTTGGGATTTTGGGCATGCACTTACATGCAATAGGTCTGGGACATGAACTGCGGTTGACCACATAAGAGTCCAGTAACATAACCATTATGCCATCTGTTGGTACCTCCACAGAATTTTTCTATTACTATTTGATGATCATCATATACTGAAAATTATCTTCCTTGTGTTTTTATTTATTGTCCCTTTTTATATTTTATGATACCTCACCTGTAAGTAAATCATATGATTTTATACTTATACCATACCTGGTACTATCTAGCATATCATGTAGTAATTGCTTTGTGAATATATAAAATTATTGTTTTTTTTTCTTGTTTTAACTGCAGTTTGGGCTTGATAGATGACCCCTGAAGTTTCTTTGGAAGTTATAACTTCACAGAAGAGCATTTGTAGGTTTTGATAATTGTTATTTACTCTAATTTTTCTGGAAAACTACTTACCCTTGAGATTATGCAGAATTGTACATAAATAAATCATGAATTTTACTTTTTTTGGTTTGCATATTAAATAAATAGCTTTGGATCACTTTGAAATTTTAGATACTCTTTTCCTCTGCAATAGTATATTTTAGACCGTGTTAGTCAAATTCTAACCCCGTAATCTTAGAACAATCTACCTCCTGAATACGACTTCTTTCTCTACCAATAGCTCCATGACTAAGTAAATCTATTGCATCGGAGTAGAAATATTTTATGCTTTCTTTCCCCTCACAAACAAGTGTGTCTCATAAGAGACAAAGAAAAGAAGGAAGGAAGCGGGTAAGGAAAAGAGGAAAGAAAATGTGATGCTTCTTTACAAATGGCATCTGTGAAGTGTATCATTTTCTTTGAAACTGCCTTAAAGAGAAAAAAAGAAGTCTTAATTTAGCACCTTTATATATTTGAGAAAATTTGTTGAACCATGATTTTATGAAGGTTTTTGTTGCTAGCAAAAATCTCCATGAATACGCACCTGCAAAATCAGATACTTCAGAACACATTGGACATGTCATTCAGTGTGCCCAAAGGAGAAGTTTATACACTTCAGTTATTTTAAGATTTAGAGACATCATGAATATTTTAAGTGTCTTTAAAGGCAAAAAATTCAAGTTGGAATTTTGGATATTAGAATAATACAGTATTAAAATTGTTACGTTTTTCTTTTGATGAACTTTTTTCCAGTTATTCTTCTCAGTGTGTTTATACTCTATTTTTTCCAGAAATTAAGATATCTTACTGTAATTTTATTATCCACTAGACTTTAGATGATTTTTCTTGATATAACACATAAACTTCTTCAAGGAACTACACGAAACACATTTTTCATAATCTTGAACTTTAGATTCTATAATGTCCCAGATACTATGGGAGCTAGGGGACTTATTTTATTGATTCTTTACCAGATTTCCCCAGGTTACTACGTACAGCAGCCCTCACCTTAGGATGATGCATAGTTTGCATGCTGTGCTGCTAGTGCTTTTATTTAAATCATCGCACTACCGGGAAACTTCACAAGTCAGAAGCATCAAGTCTCCTCTTTGCCGTTTCCAAAGCCCATGAAACTGGCCTTGCTGGATGAATATTTATGGAATATTACACCGTTCTCTCTGATTACCAACTCTATTTTTCTTGATGCTTCAATAGCTAATAAAATTACTTGTTACATTGCAAAGGAAAATAACAGATGTGCAGAATAATTTGAATACAGTAGTATCCAATAAGTTTGTTTGTTTAGATTTTCTTTCCTGCAGCTTTTTGTTTCCAAGTTTTTTCCTCTTTCATTGCCATGAAATTGATATTTTTTATGAATAAAATATATTCTGATTATATAACAGCCTGTTATATTATCAAGGAGTCCTACCAGTTTCAGTCTGCAAGCTGGAGAACTAGGAGAACCAGTGGTGTAGTTCAGTCAAAGTCTCAGCCTGAAAACTTGCCCTACTTTGGGTAAGAAACTTACCAATTAAACTCCTGGTCAGAGTCCAAAAAATTGAGAAGCAAGCGTTCTGTGGGCTATAGCTTTGGCAGAAGTATTGCATACAGGAATGGTAAATTTATATCCAGAATAACTGTCTATCCCAAGAAATACAAAAGTCTGCCCCTTTCCATGATTCAAGTGGTCTACCATAACAAGTCTACCACGAGGTAATTGATTGGTCACCCTGGGAAAGGCTGCTATTCTGGGGGCAAAGTATCCATCTTTATTTCTAGCAGAATGGGCACTGAGTTGTGGCCATAGCCAAGCTGGCCATGATGAGTTGAAGACGGTGTTGCTGAGCTCATTAATAAGCTCTGTCCTTGTCACCATGATCCCTTTTTTTCATGACCCCATTGGGCAATAAAAAGGGTGACTAAGGAAAGAAACTGACTGGGGAAAGGGGCTGACTGGTGTCTATCAAATGGGTTATTCTATCCAGCTAATTATTAAACTCCTCCTCCGCTGATGTTGCCTTTTGGTGTACATTTACATGGGACACAAATATTCTGGCCCACATCGCTCCTATTCTTTATTAATATGATTTTGAGCTAGATCACACTAATAGAACTTCTTGTGATAATGGAAATGGTCTACGTCTGAGCCTTCCAATACCATGGCTACGAAGAGATGTGTGGCTATTCAACAAGTGAAATGTGACTAGTGAGGCTGGACAGTGGCACACCAGCACAGTGTCAACACCCTGCAAGGCTGGCCCACGTGGGAAAGTTCCAAGCTTGCACACCAGCACAGTGTTAAAACCCTGCAAGGCTGGCCCACGTGGGAAAGTTCCAAGCTTCAACTGGAGACCTATCTAGCTATGCCAGGCATATGTGTGCTCATGATCCAGGGATGGCTGGGGCTGGCAGTGGATCACATCCCGCTGGGATGGCCAGTTAGTAGCATGGTGAGTAAGGCAACTGAATCCCCCCGTGGCCAACACTTGAGTCCCGGATATGGTAGCTTGAGAAACATACTCGGCATAAGTTCCTGTGTGACCAAAATCCCAAAAGGAGAAATAGAGAAGGTATTGTAGCATGGCTATATCCCCTGGGAGGTACTTTCTCACTTTCTCTCTTTCTCTTTGTCTCATCTCTCTGGCAAGTGCACATGCCTCTAGCAAATTAATTAAAAATCAGTAAATAAATAAATATGACCCTGTTGAGGGTTCTCTCTCTCTCTTGCTTTAGTCTTGCACGTAGTAATAAATGAAAAAGCACAAAAAAGAATGTGAATAATGTACAATGGAACTAAATTTTAACTTTTACTTAAGTTTAAATATAAATAACACATGTAGCTAATGGGTACAGTACTAGCTATCAAACTCTAGATTATTATTTCTGTTATTCTCATATCCATAGTATTTCAGGATCCTAGATTCCTGCTTGAATATTCAATTTCCCTGTTCTTTACTAACTAGCTTCCCTTTGAATAGTTTTATAAGTGTCTGGAGTTTATGTAGTGTGTGTGTGTGTGTGTATATATATATATATATATATATATCCTAAACACTAATATTAGTGTAACTTAGAATAATATCTATAATGAGATGAAAATAATTGGCTTATGTTGAACATACCAGAATTATGAAACAAAAAAATATAAAGAAATATATAAGTATTTTTTTAAGAGAGATTTTTGCTATATGGCATGTCTGCTCACCAGAGAGACAGAAACAGAAACAGAGAGTGAGACATCATCTTCCATGCGGGATGAACTTGCTGTAATACCTTCTCCTCCATTTTCTTCTTGGGACTTTGAGTATGCAGGCACATGCGCCCAGCATGAGTTTCAAGCCACTGGGTCAAGGGCTTGAACTATGGTCAGCATGTGAGAGTCCAGGGCCTTAGTCACTATGCCACCTGCTGGCCTCGGTTGTAGATATTTTCACTATGATTTTCTAATAGTGATTCCTATTTGCCTCTTTATTTCTACCATTACTAATTGGAATTCTATAACATAGAGATGTCTCTTACTCCCATTTAATTATTCAATTATTTATTTAAATAAGTAGGAACAGAAAATCTATAAAACTTATTTTAATAAATAGTATGTTACTGATTTCATGGCTCAGCTCATTTCATTGTTCTGAGAATCCTTACAGTTTGGTCCTTGTCTCCTTTTGATATTCCAAGCCTCTTTTTATGTTTAAGCACTTCTTCATATTGTGGTACTACAGCAAGTCCTCAGCTTACAAGGGTTTAACTTCGTCTTGGTGCAAAAGTGATTCTCATTCAGCAGAAATTGTACTTTGTAACCATGTAACCATTCTGTTTTTCATTTTCAGTGTACGATTCAATAAATTATATGACATATTAAGTAGTTTATTATAAAATAGACTTTGTGCTAGTTGATTTTGTCAACTGCAGGCTAATGTAAGTGTTCTGGGCACATTTAAGGTACATTAAGGTAAACTATGATTTTAGGTAGACTAGGTGCATTAAATGCACTTTTGACTTAATGATACTCTCAATTTGCTATGGATTTTTGGGCCATAACCCTATTATAAATAGAGAAGCATCTGCATGAGATGCCTCAGGCTCTTCTTGTCCTTTACCCTAAAAAAATGCTTAGGGATACTGGCTTATTTTATTGGTAACTGTACTTAGGAGCAAGATCAGAAACCTAAGTGTGTTCGTTACTACTGGCAGGTCAGCAAATGTAACAGATACAGCTCTGTAACAGATCCACCAGGGGAAGGAGCTAGGAAATATAGCCACGTTTTATCACAAGTATCCATACATATCCATGGTATTTCTGCTCTACTCTGTATTTTCGTTAAGAGAAGTTTTTTTGCTATAGGGGGCGTGCACTTGCCAGAAAGACAGAGAGACAGAAAGTGAGAAATCATCCTCCAGAGTGTATGTCTACACTGCAATCCCTTCTCCTCCAGTCTCCTCTCAGGATCTTGGGCATGCATGTTCTTACACAGCATGACTTTTAAGCTGCTGGGTCTGGGAATTGAACCGTGATCAGCTGCATGGGAGCAGCTGCTGGGTCTGGGAATTGAACTGTGATCAGCTGCATGGGAGCCCAATATGATATAACCATTACACCATCTGCTGGTACCTACTGTATGTACTTTTAATCAATAAAAGTTTAGGGCACTCAGGGCTTGCATTTCTGAGGTATCCTGTTAGTAACAACTATGAGGAAGAACTGAATCGTTTCTATATAACATGTTTAGAAATAAATGATAATGCCATATCACTTCTGAATCCCAGAAAACACATTATGTGCTTCAAAATAGCACATACCCATCTGCATTGCTTAATGACTCGGGAAAATTAAAGCCTGTGAGTAAAAATCTAAATTCCAAGGTTACTCATTTGTTAACAGACTACATACTATTTAATATTTGTAATAACATTAAATACATTTTGATATTGAAATCATAATTTAGTTTTTCACATAATTTGCTATAAAGGCCTTTTCAGGCCACCTATGCAGTGTGCTGGCTAAGGTGGCTGCATTCCACGTGACCAACTGCATGATTTGAGTTCTGGACCCAGTGACTTCAAAAATACCAAGTATGTGTTCATATGTGCTAAAAATTCAACACAGAGGGATGGATGGAGCAGAAGGGATTGCAGTGTGACCATACCTCATGAGTGTGTTTGCCCATTTCCTCTCTCTCTGTCTCTCTCTCTTTGAAGAGTGTACACACTCTCAAGTAAATTTTTTAAAAAGGTATTTTCCCGGAACCAGCAGTTTGCATAATGGCTATGTTGCTGGACTTCCACGTAGTCAACCGTGGTTCGCGTCCCGGACCCGGTGGCTTAAAACACACCAGGCGCGTGTGCGTGCGTGCCCAAGATCCGGAGAGGAGAATGGAGGAGAAGGGATTGCGGCGTGACCATCCCCCCTGGGGGGTGATTTCTCGCTTTCCATCTCTATGTCTCTCTCTGTCTGTCTGGCGAGCACATGCGCCCTATAGCAAAAATCTCTCCAAAAAAAAAAAAAAGGTATTTTCCCATGAAATGTAATCCTAAGCATTAACCAAAGTGTGGTGAAGTATCATACACACAAAACATCCAGAAACAGATTAAATTCTTCTAGCTTCCTTTGCAGTGAAGTGAGCCTATTTAACTAACTGTGGCCAATAGACTATGAAAGGATGCTTGTGGTACTGCTGGGTATTTGTACGAGAGCTGAGAGGCCTCTTCCACCCCTAGCTTTCCCAGCTATAGGCATTCATTCTGGACAGCATAACAACAAGAAAAAGAAGGTCCTTCTGAACTGCTTAAGACATGATATAAGCAGCAAATCAACCATTATTAGTGCCAAGTGCCATTGGGGAAGCCAACATTAATTTTTCTACTACAAAAAGCAATGGCATTTTTTTCAACTATTATTTTCAGTTTCCAAATAATTGCTTCAAATATTCTTCATGCTTTATGTATGAGAATATAATGTGAGTGTTACCCCAGCTCTTTATTTTGTCTAGCTGCCCCTCACTTAGCACATTCTGTGAGAAAATCCTTCTGATAACAACCACTTTATATGAAACTTTATGTAAACCACTTTATATGAAACTCCTCAGTAGTCTCTCTCTTGTATTGTCTTTGTGTCTCCAGAACTAGAGAGGCTGGTATGTAGCTGACAGTCTTCAGTAGACTGCTCTGCCCCAGCAATTAGATTTGATATGTCTTTAGTCAAAGATTTAACGCTTACTTGATAGAGTGGTTTTGAGCATCAGAGATAACAGATACCTAACAATATTACAGAGCAGGCACTTGATGTTGTTATTATTTTTTATTCTTATTCCCATGCTCATTTTTATTTCACAGCTACGATAAAACAGGAAGCCAATATTTTGTTCCCATGAATGCATTTACATGGTAGGCTAAAGTTTTACCTAGTTTGATAAAAGCTCGAGAAATATATATATATGCATGTATGTATATAATATAGTGTCTCAAATGATAAGTCATCAGTTAAATTACAATTTCTATTAGCTATATTTTTATTTAAAACATTTACAGTTCCTTCTCTGTCTGCTACATTTCTGTGATATGTTATCAGTTATTCCTTATTAAAATGAAAACAACCCATAGTCTGCAGTAAGTAAGTAGTAGAACCAGGTCTTCTGACTCCAGAACCAGTGCCCTCCATTAATTGTTCTGTTTCTCTGGGGAAAATGTTCGGTTGGCCCACACGAAGCTTGGAAGCATTGCCTGAGGACAAGCCATGCTTCCCCTCAGCCCCGCCCCGTCTGGAGCTACAGCATAATCAGTAAGTATCTCTATATCTAGAGAGACTGATGATGGATAGATGATAGTCATCTCTTTAAAATATAAGCATGGTCAACCATACCTACATACCTACTATATGGGGTTTTTCAGCAATACTTCAGAAAAATGAGTTTTTCCTATTTGTTTTGTCATGTTGCAACTTTTTCCTGACAGAGTTTTGTGTCTAGGTAATAAAATAAGCATGGAAATGCATGTACAGTAGCTGCTTAAGGGCATAGATCTGTGGGGAGAGAAAGGATATTACGGAACAGAGACAGGGAGTTCTAACAAAGTATCTGACATCAGTGAGTCAAGTTCCCAGTCTGCCCATCTTTTCTAGAAATGTTAGTTTCCTGCATCTCTCAGAAAGATGATTTTGAAGGTCTGAGGGGAGGACAGATTATATGTTTGAGGCCACGAGGGATGAGCGGGTGACTCTGTGTACTGCGTGACACTGCATGTGACGTTACCATCAGGGCTGAAGCTCTTGGGCACAAGGATATGTGGACACTAATGAAGCACTGGTTTTCCTTTGTGAGGCAAATTATCATTACAATGGGTTTCCTTCTAACCTGCTGATGAATTAATTCACTCCCTTCCTGCCATGGATGTGTCATTTTTCATCAGCATGATATGACTCATATTGGGGCCAGTCTGCTTGGTTAGATGCCAAGTAGACTGTATTTTAATATCTCCATTATTCAGTAAAAGCCCATATTTATATTGAGATCCCTTCCTAATGAAAACACAAGCATTTCTATTGAGTAAAGCAACATAAGTGCAAATAACGTATTACTCAGTACTCTGCACTCTGCCAGTTTCTTCTTAGTGGATTCGGTAGTGGCATGAACTATAAGGAAAGAGAGCAAATAGATCAAGTGTAACATGCGAGAAAGGAGCACAACCTTCCTTGGCGTGCACGCTACCATTTAAAGTCACATGCAGGCTGGTGCTACATCGGACCGCGACAAAGACCAAAGGGAGAGGAAGTGATTTCATAATGAGAAAACACACATGCTGAGCCACGACTCAAGCGCTAGACCTGAGGCTGAAGCTGAGCCTGGTATGCTGCAGTTAGTCATTACACTGAGCTGCCTATGGAGACAGGCGGGTCAGCTGCCCACATGGTTCTTAGGGCACTGAAACCTACGTGGCCAACTGACCGATCTGACGGCGTGAAAAATATACTGAGCGTGTCTGCGTGGATGATTTTCCGTTTTCTCTCTTTCTGTCTCTCTCTGGAGAACATAAACACCCTTTGGCAAAAATATAAAGCAAACAAACAGGCTAAAACACAAAACACTGACCCTGGTCAAATAAGAAATATCAAAGTGCAAAATAAGTGACACTTGCAATAAAATGGGGTAAGACTTATTTATCCCCAGTCATGGAAAAACATGTCCATGTGCAGATCACTTGATTGTCACAAACAACCATAAACCTAGATTTTTACTAAAAAAGAATAAATACTCATTCTTTGAGCAATTACAAAATTCAGACAAAATGTCCTTGTGACCTTGTGACTGAGGGCTTTCATTCTGTCACTTTCTTCATCTGCTTGGAACTCTTCCTTTCAATTTCCCACAAATTTATGGTTACACCAACTGTGAATATTGAAAGTTTGTGAACTTAGTAATGTAAAGCATAATCTGAGAGTTTGCCATGAAGGAATAAGTTGTTCAATGGATCCTTAAATCAAGCCTATGAAAATCAACGTTCACCCTTGCTTAATAGTTCCAGTAGGTATAATTAGTTCAGATGATTGCCATTGGTCATGACAGAAGAGAAGAAAAGGTAAAAGAGGCCATTGAGCTCAGCTATCAAATGTGATTTCTGCAAGAGTACTTAAGTACTCTCTGATATGTATTCAAAAAAACTTTGGACATTTCACAGGTGTCCAATTATGTGATTTGACCAGACCCTGAAATGCCATTAAAATAGTTGAGGTTACACTAGTTAGACATGTGAGCTGGTAAACAAAAAAAGTGTGCCACATATACACTATGAAATTCTACTCAGTCTTAAAAATGATGAGACACATAATACAAAGTGGATATTAATGAAAGATTTCATGCTAAGTGGAGTAGGCCAGATGTGAGAGAGGTATTGTATGTCCTCACCCAATATATTCCAAATGTCTGCACTCTGTGGCAGAAACTGAAAGATTGGAAAGCATAAAAGCATGGAAAGCAACTGTGGATTCCAGAGACAGTGTGGAAAGAGGATGGGAAATGGAAAGGGGGATGGGGTGTCAAGGGAGAAAACAAGAAGCAAAACATTCAGCAGGCCAAAAAAAATAGAAACTTATCTGTTCATGACATTGTGTATGGTAATTTTTTTCATGGACTAACACAATGTATTCATGCTGGGAAAATTCATTTTCAATGTTGTAAAGATATACAGTGATTGAATGCAAAAAATAAGGGAAATGGGACCAGCAGTTAGCGTAACGGCTATGTTGCTGGACTCCCATGTAGTCAACTGTGGTTCGTGTGCCGGAACCCAGTGGCTTAAACTCACTCCGGACGCGTGTGCGCGGGTGCCCAAGATCCCGAGAGGAGAATGGAGGAGAAGGGATTGCGGCGTGGCCATCCCCCCGGGGAGTGATTTCTCGCTTTCTATCTCTCTGTCTCTCTGTCTGGCGAGCGCATGCGCCCTATAGCAAAAATCTCTTAAAAAAAAAAGGGGGGGAAAGATTGTTAAAATACTAATTAAACTGAAAAATAGTGGGGCCAGACTGTACCTTTCAGTTAAAGCTGCTGGATCCCACATGACTGGTCTTGAGGTTTTAGTCTCAGACCCAGCTGTTTGAAAACATGCTGGATGCATGTGTGTGCATGCATAAAATCCTGTAAGGAGGGAGAAATGGAGAAGGGATTACTGCGTGACCATGCCCTGTAGAGTTGCTTTCTTGCTTTCTCTCTCTCCCCTTCTCTTTCCTCCCTGGGAAGCACATGCGCCTTCTGGCAAAATGTTAAAAAGGAAAATAGTGCTACATTATATAAGTCGTGTGTAAGTCACTTGTAAAACTGAAGCTCTTAATTGAATTTTAACACATTTCTATGCATTATCTGTCTAACACCAGATCTCTGCTATCCATTCATCTTTTGTTTTCATTTCTATAGCCATGTAAACATGTAATAAAACATGCAAATTATGACCTAAACATTTTTGTGGGAAGAAATAATATATAACCTGTTGTTTTAGAGCTCAGTGAACTCTGGAATCAATCTGTCTAGCCATCATCTATCTATCATCTATCCAATTTAAAGAAATGATTGAAATGTAGAACATTCTACATAAATACTAGTTACATTTATTATGAAAGTGCTTGTCATTTTGCTTAGGACTGTATTTGGTTTACTAGTCTGTCCTTTATACCTTTTTGACTGTAGTCAAAGTGATATGGAAAAACTAGCTAGTTAAGTAGAGAGAGAGAGATTGTGTGTATGTGTGTGTGTGTGTGTGTGTGTGTGTGTGTAGTTTTATTTTAACCACTAAACCCCTCCTTAATTGATAAGAAAGCTTTACATCAATCTTCTTTAGCTCAAGAGCCTTTGGGTGTACCCATGATTTATGATCTGCAGTGGAACGGTAGCCAAATATCTAAAAACATCTGCACTGCATCTGTTTATAACTAAATACCAGATGCTATATGTTGAAAATTAATATTTTCTGAAATTGCCTTAATACATGTGCTTAGATCATAACACTTTAACTAACCAAAAAATCAGAGACTACAAATGTTCCTAAGTCATTGATGGATTAAATGCAGTCCATCATAGTCCCAGAACATTGGGCGTAGTGCCCTGGCGAGTGAAGGCAGAATACAGGTGATCTAAGGGAATTTATCTAAGCGCCTAATATTACTGTTGGTAAAAATAATTGGGTTCTATGATTAAAAAATATTTTCTTAACAGAGCTACAAGAAAGATCCTTCATTACTAGTAGCCACAGGACTAATCAGAGAGAACCTTGGTTAACATTTTCAACATATTTATAGGCATTTTCTGTATATATGTGCATGGGGGAGAGCCGTGTTTAACACCTTTAGCTTAAAAATTCAGAAAAGAGACTGATTATCATGGTAATGAAAATGAGCATTACTGTAGGAAAGAAAAATAACTATTTAAAATTCCTTAATTTTCTGCACATAGTGACCCTAGCATTTACTTTCTCCCCTAGTGTCCTGAACAGCTGACCTAAGCTATTGAATCCTACAATGTTGGTATTAGGCTATCTACAGTTTACTGCATAAGTTTTAAGTAAGTCCTCTTTACCCTTAAATTGGAAAAGTTTCCACATCTCTTGTGTTAGCACTGTACAAAAAGATAACTTACCATACATATAAAATAATTTGAAAGAATCTCAGGAGGATAATGTTTAAAAATATATTAACCCATGCTTCTGTAAAATTCAAATTTGAGATTTTTTTTTTTATTAAAGTTAATAAGGTAGCTCTGATCTTTAAATCTCTTAGAAAGGAACTGGTTAAAAAATGTAATACCTTAATGTGTTTCTCTGAAAAGACTGTGTCCTTTGCCATAAGGCAAGTGTGCTCACCGGGGACAGAGAAACACAGAGACAGGTAAAGTGAGAAATCATCCCCCATGGGAGATGGCCATGCTGCTGTCCCTTCTCCAAGATTCTCCTTTCTACATTCCAGGCTCACATATATGCACCTAATGTGTTCCTCAAATCACTGGGCCTGGGACTCAAACTGCAGACTTGGCCATGTGGGATCCAGTACCCCAACCACCATGCCACTTGCTGCTCCAGAAAGCCATTTTTATATTCTAGAGAAAAATCATAGACAGATGGGTATTGCCATATATCAATTGATATATACATAAAATATATCTAAAATTATATGTAACTGTATATCTATAACTACAATTAAACACATACATATATATTGGAGCCAGATATAAATCTAATTTACCTCTCGAATATTTAACATAAAATTAATCAGTCTTTTTAGTGTAAAGTGAATCTATATTGGGTACCCAGAAGATGGCATGGTGGTTAAGGTGCTGGCACTCCTACATAGCCAACCACAGTTTGAGTCTTGGATCTGGTGGCTTGCTTTCTCAATTGCCCTTTCTCTCTCTCTATCTCTGTCTGGTCAAATAAAATAAATAAATAAATGAATGAATACATAAAACAAATAATTCTTTTTTTAAAAAAGTTAATCTGCATTACTGGAAGTATAGCTGAACCTTTGTATGTTTCTACTGGGGTAGACTCCAGCCATAACCCAAGAAGAAGACTGCACACAACATGGGACCAACAGATGGCCTAATGATTATATCACTGAACTCCCACATTGTCAACTGTGGCTCGAGTCCTGGGCCTGGAGACTTAAAACTCATGTGGGGAATCAGTAGATGGCATGGTGGTTATGGCACTGGACACTCCCACATGGCTTACCACGGTTCAAGTCCTGGATCTGGTGGCTTGCTTTCTAACTTTCTCTCTCTCTCTCTCTCTCTCTCTCTTTCTCTGTGCTCAGTTCCAGTTCCAGACCTGGAAGCTTGCTTCCTCATTTTCCCTTTCACTCTCTCTGTCTCTGTTCAAATTAAAAAATAATAACAAATAAAGTAAAATAAAAAATAAAATAAAATAAAAAAACTCATGTTGGGTGCGTGTGTGCCTATGCTTAAAATCCTGAGAGGAGAATGGAAGAGAAGGGATTGATGTGTGGCCATCCCCTGGGTGGAGATTTCTTGCTTTCTGTCTCTCTGGCAAGGACATGCACCCTATAGAAAAATTTCTTTAAAAAAAAAAAAAAAAAGGAGAAGAAGACTGAACCACTCTTTTCTGCACCGGTTGACTGTGCATGTGCACACTTACCTGTGTATCATGAGCATGCACACACCATGTTTCTCCAAACTCTATAGGTACAATAATTTTCTCATTACAATGAGAAACTGAAACACAATTCTCTGAAGAATTTAGAAATGTTTCACTTTAAAGAAGCAGTAGCAAGAAACAAATTTAAGTATTATTTTATTCCAAGCCATATGGTCCACAAAAAGAAAGGATAATATATAAACCTGATAACTTTTATACATTGCACACCACATTCAGAAAAACGCCAGGGAAATCCACAAGTCTAGTACATTTTGCTTAACCATGGCACATTTTTGACATCCTGCATTCTGCCAAATTTCACTTCCAACTGGATAGAGAACAAAATACCATATGACCAGGAAAGTGACTATTTTTTTTTAGCCTCAACTGTGTAGCTGAGAAATAAAAAGTGCAAATATTTGATTTATATTTCTGAAAAGGATTTTTCTCTGAATCCTTGGAAAGACATGAATAAAATGAAATAAACATAAATTTTTAATTGTTTTCAATAAGTGCCACTGAGAACATGAATGAACATTTTTGCTTTATGTAACTATTTCTTGGAGGAAAATAAAAATTCTAAAAACCTGCATCTCCTGATGGTATCACACTGAATTTCCTTTCAATCATTAGCAGGCAAAGTGGAACTCTTGGCAATAATTCTGTCTTTTCGTTGTTTATCCTGTCACTGTGATGGCAGCTGAACTTAACACCCCATTTGTTTTGAGGAAAACAATATCTTCTATGCAATAAACTGGCTCTAACTCGGCATCCCTGCTGTATTAATATGTTTGCATTTGCACAAATCTGTAACAACGTGGTTGCTTTGACTATTTCAAGTGTCGGATTTTAGATGTTATTAAATCCACTGAAAATGAAAACATTACCTCATGTTGTACAGGACACAGATCAAGAATATAGAAACCCAATTTTAAAATACTCTACTGTAATTTCAGATACGTGGCACTGATTTCTGTATGTTAAAGAAGCCCACCTCTGAGACAATTCAGGGAAAAATGACAGTGCCAGGCCAGAAGCGTTTTATTTCTATCTGAGAAGGACCGTGTTAGGCCAGATACCAGAAGCTCTACAACACTTTCATTACCTACTAAGTGTATGAGACCAGTCTTGAGTTGTTGAGCTGAACAGTAAGTTATTTTCTTTGGCTACTTTGATAAGATTTACATGTACCTTTGGTTAAGACATCCATTACTTTGAGGTCTTTTCAAAAAATTTCACATATGACCTCGTGCAGATAGATGAAGAATGACTGCCAGACGCTGAGAAAGATGGAGGGTGTGAAAGAGGAATGCAATTAATAGGAGCAAAATTGCAAATAGACAGGAGCAATGTCTAGTGTTATACGAAAGAGTGGGGAGAATTCAGATGATAACAACTTGCTGTGTTTCTCAAAGTAAAGAACAGGGAGGATTTTGAGTGTTCCCAACATAAGTAATTACAAATAGTTTAGTTGACTAGTAGGCTAAGCACCCTGATTTAATCAATATTGCACATTGTATTTTTGTATGGAAAAAGCGTATTGTGTCCCATAAATATGGATAATTAGTACATGTTAATATAAGTGATTATAATAAAATAAGCAATAGGAAATTTAAAAAGGGAGGGAGGGAGGGAAGAAAAAGACAGAAGAAAGAAAAAAAAAGAAGAAAAGGAAGAAAGAAAGAAAGAGAAAAGAAAAGAAAAAAAGAAAAGAAAAGAAAAGAAAATCCCCCTTTTATAAGGCACTGTATATAGATTAAAATGTTCAGGCATGAGTATGCAAAACATATTTCTAATCACTCAGATAGATGGGCATGTGTGCTTCCATGAGAACAGTGATTAAATAATTTTCACAAAGAAAAATTCTGGTCTAAAAGGCTTTATTGGATAAACATTATCAATTATGCACAGATTCTTTCAGAAAATCAAAGAGGAGGAACTGCTTCTCAACTCAGTTTATGAAATGAATGCTACCTTACTACATTAACCAGAAAAAAGAAATGATAAGAAAAGCAAATTACAGACACATTTTCTTCAAAAACACAAGTAAAACAATATAAATTGGCAAATTGAATCCAATTATACATCAAGACAATAATACATGATTGCCAAGTACAGTTCATCCTGGGATAAACTCTGGGAATGCATAGCTGGTTCAAAATTTGAATCAATCAAAATTGATTTGGAATCAATCAACTGGTTGACTCGAATATTTGAATGAATCAGTGTAATTCACCATACCGATAAAGAAGAGATACAGGAACATCTCTTGATGTGCTTGATTGAGACAATATACAGTGTACTCTGGATGGAAAATCTCATTTTGTATGCTGTAATGATGTACAGTGAATGAATGCACATCAACAAACATGTTATTGTCAGCAAATAATTTTCCATTTCTTGTTTTCTGTATGTTTTGCTTTTTTCCCCCCATCCTTGATTCCCTGTCTCTTACCCTCTGCCATGTCCCACTCTCCTCCCACACTGTCTCTGGTATCTATGTTTGCTTTCTATACCGTTTTCCCCCACATTTTATTGAATCACCAAAGACCCTAGTCAATCCAAATACCCTCATAGCAAACACAGGTGACACACACATTTCCATGAACACAAGTCTAACTTTATGCATCCTATAGAGTAGCACCTAGCTGGGGCTACATATCCTACTGCAGTCATTGAATAGATATATTTTTTTTCCTGAAACTTTTTTTTTTGTAACTCAATTTACATTCCTTCCCTAAGCATCATCGCAGCACACAAAATGCGATCTCCCATCCAGTACACACTGCATAGTGACTCAATCATGCACATTACAAAAAAAATTTCCAATTCCAGTTCCTAGAATTATTTCCACCCCTCTTTCTGACCCTCTGTCCCTTCCCACCCTCCTCTCACACCACCTCCAGTGTCCAAAATTGTCCTCCATTCCCTTCTCACCCACATTGCATTAATCACACAATTTCCTACATAACCTAACTACTTTCAATGATGAGTTCACTGTTATGCCTCTATTAACAAGTAGAATAGTTAATGGGTCAGCAGGTTAACTATGGAGTTTAGGAGTCTGGATCCCACATGGCCAACAGCACAGTTTATGTCCTGGACCTGATGGCCAGAAAATTACACCAGGCATTTGTGTATGTGTGCCCAAAGGCCTGAGAGGAGAATGGAGGAGAAGACATTGTGGCATGGCCATCCCCCTAGGGAGTGATTTCTCATTTTCCTCTTTCTCTCTCTCTGTCTGTAAACACATGCACATTATACTAAATGAACAAGAATGACATATTTACTTATGTAAAAATCCAAAGACATCTACAACGAAGCAACTAGAAATAGTGAGTTTAGCAAGTTTGGAGGCTATAAAGTCAATTTACAAAAACCAACTACACTTTTGGGACCAGCAGTTGGTGTAATGGCTCTGTCACTGGACTTCCATGTAGTCAATCGTGGTTCGAGTCCCAGACCCAGTGGCTTAAACTCACGCCGGACATGTGTGCATGCATGCCCAAGATCCAGACAGGAGAATGGAGGAGAAGGCATTGCAGAATGGCCATCCCCCCAGGGGATGATATCTCGCTCTGTCTCTCTGTCTTTCTGACGAGCACATGTACCCTATAGCAAAAACCTCTCAAAAAAAAAAATACACTTTGTATACTTGAATAACTAGATATTGAATTGTAAAACATATATCTTATCACTGCAAATTAAATGCTAAGGTATAAGTTTCATAAAATGTGCTATGCTTATATGTGCAAAACTAAAAACACTGATTAAAGATTTAAGTCCAAAATAGAGAACTATAATAGGGTCATATATTGAGGACTCAGTTAGTTAATATATCAGTTCTCCCCTGTATGATCTACAGAGTCAATATAATCTCAGTTAAAAGTTCAGCAGAAATGAGGGGGAAATGGCAAATGATATTTTAGAGCCAATATGAAAATAGATTTGTCTCAGGAACTCAGGATTTCAGGGTCCCAGGAGTCCCTGGAACACACTTCAAGAAACAGTATTCTGGGGAACCTGGAGTTAGCATAATGGCTATGTCGCTGGACTCCTACGTAGTCGACCACGGTTCGCGTCCCGGACCCGGTGGCTTAAAACTCACGCCGGGTGCGTGTGCGTGCGTGCCCAGGATCCCGAGAGGAGAATGGAGGAGAAGGGATTGCGGCGTGACCATCCCCCCTGGGGGGTGATTTCTCGCTTTCTGTCTCTATGTCTCTCTCTGTCTGTCTGGCGAGCACACGTGCCCTACAGCAAAAACCTCTCCAAAAAAAGAAAAAAAAAAGATACAGTATTCTAAATTTGAAATATATATTCCAGAATATTTGGGAGGATAAATGTCTATTTCTCCCTGGATTAGAAGTATGTCACATTACTGAGACTAAAAAAGAACAAAAGCAGAGATTCATTGGCCCATACTATGACAAAATGCTCGAGCAATTTCTAAGGGTATGCAGGCAGTTGTGAATTAATTATGCTATAACAAATCTAGTACTGAAAACAAGCCAAACACATCCCTCCTAAAGTGCTTAAATAAATTTTTTGAGAGATTTTTGCCATAGGGCATGTGTACTTGTCAGAGAGACAGCAAGAAATCACTCCTCAGGAGAGATGGCCTCACCACAGTCCCTTCTCCACCATTCTCCTCTTGGGATTTTGGACACAGGCACCAGCATCCAGCGTGAATTTCAAGTCACAGGGTCCTGGACTCAAATTACGGTCGGCTACGTGGGAGTCCAGCAATGTAACCATTACACCATCTGCTGGCCCCTAAATAATTTTTTTTTTGAAGATTGTATCTCTTTTCCATTTGCAGAGATTTGTTTGTGTGTGTGAGATTTTTACTGTAGAGCACATGAGCTCACTAGGGAGACAGAAAGCAAGAAATCATCCTGAGGGGATGGCCATACCACAATATCTTCTCCTCCAGTCTCCTGGGGTTTTGGGCACACATGCACACATGCCCAATGTGAGTTTTTAGTCATAGGCCGAGGACTCGAGTGGTCGGCCATGTGGGGGTCCAGTGAAGTAACCATTACGTCATCTGCTGGTCCTCTCCATTTGCAGAGATATTTTTTTTAATCAATAATTTTCTAACTCTGAGAAACAGGATTAAAAACTGAAAAGTGACAAGTTATGAGTATCACAGTAATAGAGTCCAGGCAGTTTTCATTGTTCTTACTTTTTCTTTTTTAAAAGAAATTATTTTAATAGAGAGGAAGAGAGAGGGAAAGACAGAGATACTCCTCAACAGGGTCTTCAGAGCCCGAATACTAATGAAATACCCAAACCTCCCTCAGCCTTGCAGCTAGCCTGATTCATCTACGTGTTCGTGTAGAAGCATGAACCAAACCTGCAGCCTTCCCATACGACTTTCAATGCCATCCGCAGAACTGCTGCTGCCTGCTTCGCTGCAGCTGGCCCTCTGCGGTCCTTCCACCCGGTGCCTCTGCTCCGTCATTGCACAGAACAAAGGGTTTTGCTTCAATGTCTAATTTGTGAGGTTGACACACTCTCAGTCCCTGTTGTTATGTACACTCAACTATTCAGCAGTGAAAATGAATTCAAATTGTATGGTGAATGGTCTCCATGGAGACAGGTAATGGGAATCCACGGCCTTGTCCCACTCCTGAGCTGGAGTATTTAGGAAAAACAAGTGTATGTGACGTAACTGATTAATTATGTGCACTTATGCAATATTCTGTCTTTCCCTCAAATGTGAATTTTTCTTTGGCTTTAATATAATTTCCCACCAGGAAATTCTGTCTTACAATGGATGGGAACCATAGTTTTAAAATTCTGTAACTAGGCTGCAATTACCTAAATTAGGAAAGATTGTATTTCACATTATGAAACACTATATAATTCATTAGCAGCGATTTTTGACTCTATAATCAAAGTCTAATTGAGATCATAGATTTACAAAGGGATTAAGAAGTATAATTTTGAAATAAATTTTCAGTTGACTTTATTATTGAACATTTTCACACCAAATAAGTGTTTATGAGAAATACACACAACCGGAGGTTTTCCACTCATGCTTCTTGGTTGAAAGGCAGTAACTTTTTCCCCCAATTTTCTTTTACCAGTATACAGTAATTGGATATATTTGTGGGAGCACAATGTGATTTGTAGTACAGGGATACCGTGTGTGTGATTTGTTAAGGATCATGGCATATGCACCCATCATCTCCACCTTTGTACTACTGTGCTGGGAAATTACCAGAATATTCTCTTTTGGTTACTTTGAGATACACAGCAAAGTTTTGGCTATCTATATTCTCGCTACTATATTTTTTAAATAATCATTTATTATAATTTCTGACTTACATATAATTTTAGAAGACTGGGAATGATTTCTCTTATCTATAATGTTGTCTATTAATCAAGCTCCTCCTTCCTCCCTTCCCAACCTTCCCAGCCTCTGGAAGTCATTCTTAATCTCTTTACTTCTGTGTGAAAATTTTGTTCAGTTTCTTTTCTTCTTTTTTTTAAATTTGCTATTGGGAGAATGCGCTTGCCAGAGAGACAGATAGGCAGAGAGAGAGATGGAGGGAAATCAAGAAGCACCCACCACTGCCACCACCATCCTCCACCTCAGCCAGGGGAATGGTCATGACACAATCCACTCTCCACTCTCCTTCATTCTCCTCTTGGAATTTTGGGCACGCAAATATATGTGACTGGAATGTTTTCTTTCTTTCTTTCTTTTCTTTTTTTTTTTTTTTTTTTGTGGGGTTTTTTTTATTGGTTACGGGAC